>NC_009919.1:2735794-3035794 GCF_000002415.2 Plasmodium vivax
CCCTGCCTACGTAAGGGCATATGTGCACCTACACGTCGGTATGCACCTGCACGTTGGTGTACATCTACACATCGTCGTGCATTTCGCCCCTGTGTAGGGGGAGGAGAACACGCTATGACCGCATACGGGTTGGTCCTCCCAGCTAGCTTGCATCGTTGCCCTCACAAATGGGTGTACCTCTATACGCACACGTACGTATTCATATGTATGCCCATTTGTGTGAGGAAAGGCCCCCCGTTTAACCGCGCACCAAATGAATAGCCTGCGGAGGGGAGTCACAACCCGGTGGAGCGGACCGCTCCGGGGAGGAATCCAAGTGACGCGCCAACTGACGCACCAAGTGGACATGGGGAGGAGCGTATACACCCGGGCACCCCCGCAAAGAGTAATCCGCTTGGCGAAAATGCAACGACGGGGATTCTTTTTTAAAAGCGAAAAAAATGACATCATAAAAAACGAAATTGAGGAAATCCTAAAAACGGATAAGGACCCCCTGATGGAGAGGGGGTGGACCAAAAACGTGAAAGAGAGGGACTACTCGGGGGGAAGTGAACAGAAGGAACCACCAAGGGAGAGCAACCAAAAGGGGTATAAGAATAAAAGGGGGAAATTTAAAAGGCTGTTCATTTTTATAGCCTTCCAGAGCATCCCCATCGTGGGCCTTATGTACCTGTTTAAGTACATAGAGAGCGTCAAACTGGAGGAGCTGAACGTCACATTCGAGTCTTCAGATGAAATAATTGAAGAGGCCCTCAAGCTGATCAGGGGGAATTCGAAATGCTTCTGTGTGTACTCGGAGGGTGGCGAAATTAAAACCTTTTTCGTGGACCCCTTGGGGCCGGAGGACTCCGAGGTGAACTACGAGCGGGGGGGGGAGGACACGCCAATCTCGGCAGACGTGGTGAACGAACCAATCTCAGAAGACGCGCTCAAGGCAGAATTAGCCTCCGGGGGGACCGCCCCAAATGGGGAGCGGCAAAATGGGGAGTGGCCCAATGGAGAGCTGCCCAATGGGGAGCGGCCCACCCACCGCCATTCAAACACAACGGACGACTTGACCAAAATATTTTTATCCCTAAACAAACCGCTGATGCAGCGAATGATGAAGGTGAAGTCCCCAGCGGAGTTGCCCCTGAATTACGTCTACTTCTGCATCTGCAAAAACACGGAGATTTACGATTTCCTAAAACGTAGGAACGAGTTGGTGAGTCTGCTGTACTCGGATGACACGAAGAATGTGTATGTAACGTTGACGGGGTCCGCTTCTATTATTAAAAATGAGGTTATTAGGAAAGTAATTTGGACGGACCGATGGTCCTACCTCATTTCGGACAATCTGCAAGACAATTATGTGTTAATCAAGTTTACGCCCTCTACGGTGTCCCTCAAAACCATTGGCTTTAAGAATCAGCACTGGAAGAGTAACATCGTGCGCCGCTCCATGGCGGATGACAAGATGGCTTGGGTGAAGGCCTAGCGGGGGGCATCATCATCAACTTGGTGGTATCCTCAGGTGGGAGACGTGAATCTTCCCAGGAATACACAAAGATGAAGAGAAAAGGGGGACGGAAAGTTCCCTCCGCACACGCACATACAGTGGAAGGGGGTGCCCCATTTTCGACGTGGCAACAGTTCGGACTACCATAGGGATGACCACGTTCAGGCAAAAATGAGCTGCGCAAAAGTCACCCAGTTATGGGACGGGGGAGCCACTCATTTACACGCCACACTTCAGCAGGATAGCATGCGAAAGGGAAAACGTTTTACAAAAAAGGGAATGGGTGCGTAAGATGAATAAACGCAGGGTTGCCAATTTTAATTCTCCACTGCGATGAAGCGGCATTTGCAAAATTGACATAATGATCCTTTCCATACGTGTTTTTTTTTTTTTTTTTTTTTTTTTTAAACTGTACTGTGCCTTACGTGGTGCCCGATTTGACCAACTCTGAGCTTTTCATCTTGGCGGTGGAACGACTTTAACCTGTGCCCCGGGGGAATTTCCACCGACGGGGAGATGACAATGGGGAGATGGATCACCGACGATCGCGCAGCAAAGAAAGCGGCAAACGGCACAGCAAACAGCACAACAAACAAACCGGATAACGGCGTAACTTTATTTCGCCTTTCGCGTATGGCTACAGCCGTAAGAGTCACCCCTACTGCTACGCGCCTTAATTTTTTTTGCGCCCATTATATGACCTTTTTATTGCCACTCTGTATGTACCTTTTTGTTGCCTCTCTGCATGTACCTCCTTTGTTGCCACTCCGTATTATGTACCTTTTTTGTTTCCCTTTTGCCCCCCCTGCGAAACCGCTCATACGAGTGGCTGCCTTCCGCTAGGAGCGAAAAAACAAGGCAGTATGCCATCGGGGGTCGCTACTAATCGATGCGATTGCTTCCCGCTGGGGGTAAATCAGGCTGACCCTTGTACTGTCACACTCGCGTGACCATCCGGGGTGGCATTACTGGCTGCCACTTAGCAACGCAGGGAGCGAGGAGGACCCCAGGCAGACCCACATGTTGACGCCACTGGCGAAGCGGAAAAAGGAGACACCTCGAAGAGGTCATATTGTGCGAAGCGCAAACGGGTGAGCACGCGATTGGTGGTGTTTGCCTCTGCTTAGCAAGCCAGAGGTTGGCAAAGCGGCAAATTGCAAACCGTAACCGCAACAGCTAACGGCGAACCGCTTACCTCCAAGATGGACGCCCTGCTGAGCGCGCTGAAGGAAGCAGTACACAAAATGAAATCCTACCAAATGAAATACAGCATAAACCTGAACGAGTTCCACAACCTGCTGTTTATCATTTCCATCCTGTTCGCTTTGGCATTTCTGTTTTACCTCATCGTGATTCTCTGTAGCATTTTTTGCAAAGGATCGAAACCAAACAAAATAGTTTTGCTGTTGGGTCCATGTGACAGTGGGAAGACGACTTTCCTTTTCAAATTAAAAACAGACAAATTATGTACGACCGTTCCTTCTATGAAAGAAAATGTGGCTTTTATAAGTTTGAAGAATAACAAGTGGAAGAAGTGCATTCGATTTGTGGACTTTCCTGGGCACCCCAAACTGTCCTTTGCCCTAAACAAGTATTTCAGCATCACCAACGTCATCGTTTACGTTTTGGACTGCTCGGATCGGCAGGCCCTCAAAGTCGTTGCGGAGTAAGCACTGTGAGCGGCGGGTGTGGGAGTGCGAGTGAGCGATTGGACGCCAAATTACTCTCCACAGGGCACCCTTCAGTTGGAAACGGCAGACCGACTGGAAACTGGGAAGAGTCGAAAACCGCTTCTCCCCCCGCAAACCGCTTCACATCTCGCACACCGCCCCCCCCCCCCCGCAGGAAACTCTTCGAGCTGTACACCAACAAAGTCGTCGTGAAAAAGCAAATCCCCCTCATCATCTTTTGCAACAAGACGGACCTGTGCAACTCGCGCCCGAAGCAAGTCATTAAGGAGGACTTGGAGAGGGAAATGTAAGTCAACAGGAAGATGCGATAAATATATCGCCTTGTTGCCCACCCCATTTTACGAATCAGCTTTTTTTTCAAATTCTCCAAACAGATTATTATGCACACTTTTGGTATTTAACCGCCTCCCCCCCTTGCAGCGAAATTTTAAAAATGTCAAAATATAACAGCCTGGATGATGACTACAACGACGAGACGGAATGCTTCCTGGGCACCAACTCGGAATTCTTTCGATTTGAAAAGGCGCCATGTCATACGGTAAGTGCCGTTTCGCGGTGGGGCAAGCAGCGTCGTGGCAGTGTTAGTTGCTGCGTAAGCTGCTTCGTTAGCTGCCTTGTTAGCTGCTTTGTTGCTGTTTGAGGGACATCAGTGCACTCCGCACACTACCCACATATGCCTTTTTTTTTTTTTTTTCTTTTTTTTTTCCCCCTCTCCTTCCAGGAAATTTGCAGCGGGTCTGTAAAGAACAGCAACATTGAAGAAGTGGTGGAGCTTTTACAGAAATTTTACTAGCCATCTGCGAGTGGCTCCTTTTTCGTGAAACCCAGTCCCCTCCCCTCATCAAGGGGGACGTCGTTCATTCATTAAAATACTTTTTAAGTCTTTTTCTCTTTTTTTGAGCAAAAGGGGAACAACTTTTTTGTTAATTTCGTTTCCAAGAGGTTCCACTTAACAGTTTAGCTTTTTTGTCGATCTGTGTAAATGTGCACATGTGTACAGATGCACGAGGTGCACGTATGTCGATGCACTTATATTTGGCAGGGCATACGTATGGAACGCACATACGTCATCGCACATGTAAGCGAAAAACTTTCTCACCTTTCTAACATTTTAAGTTTAATTTAGAAAAAAAAAAAAAAAAAAAGGACAAAGTGGAGATGCCCACATGGCAAGTCGCGCGAGGGGGGGAAGTGCTAGTGGGGGACCACTCCCCTGCAGATATCAGCACGATAGGCACAACAGCACTGCGTAAACATACCCGTTATTTGCCTTCTTTCTTTCCCGTTCTGCCAATATAACAGAGCAGCTGGTGTGTTACTCCCCAGATGAAAAAAAAAGGGGCGAATTGCCTTTTATATCCTTACAGTGCCTCTCTCCACACTGCCTTCTTGTTAAAACCTGCTTAGCTCGCACAACGTTATACGTATTGATAAACCTTTTAATTAATTGTTAAGGCAACTTAAAGAGGGGTAAAAAAAATGGCTGTAACAAAAAATAAGCTATACGGAAAAAAAAAATTTAAAAAAAGGCACATTGCCTCGAATGTACCATGGGGCTGTTTCACCTGTTGGAAACGTCATGAAAAGGGAAAAAAAAAAGACCTTCATTTATGCATGCGAAGCACGCGTCCAACATGCTGCGGGTACAGCAGCACTGGCACGTCATGCATACTTATTTGTATAGGCCCACCCATGAAAAGAAATAAACAGCGGTGTGAGGCATCACGTGTGGAGGAAATCAAACGGCGAGCGGGGAACATCACATAAACATACACATGCGAAAGGGGGAACACTTTCTTGTTAAAAATACAACATGGAGAAGGGCCCCCCCGGGGGGCTCACAAATGATGGGCAGCTACTATACAAACATAGGGCGGTCAACCAAAGGGGGGTCGGCCAAACGAAAACAGACACACCGCGCAGGCAAGTTCGTGTCCAAAGGGGCACGATTTTGTGGGCCTGCGCAGTGAACATTAAAAATGCAAACTTACCAAAAAAAAAAGAAAAATTAACATAATGCAGGATGGTTACTTAAAAGGAGCAAACCGTGTAAGCATTAAACGAAACAGGGGAGTAACTAATATGCGCGCTTCCCAGCTGTGAAGGGCCACATAAAAGCAACATCGCGAATGGGTGTATGCATATGTGTGTGTGTGCAAAATGCACCAGTCGTAACATTTGCGCACACTTAAAAAAAATATGAACATTTGAGCTATTTTAAAAAAAAAAAAAAATTGTTCATATTTTTTTTCCACTTTTGCGCTTTTTTCTGGAGCGAAATGGCTATCTGGGTGACTAGCTAGCTATTTGGCGAAATGGCTAGCCATGTCGCCGCGACACGCACACCTCTGCCTGTGCACCCCGCCAACTAGTCGTACAAACTGTAGTTGAAGCCCTTGATCATGTAGCTCTTCTGCGACTTGACGGCAATCGGGTTGCTGTCAAACTTGTCCGAGTACCGCAGCGGCATGCACAAAAACTCCTTGTCGAAATTTTGAACGTCCATTTGGTCAAACAGGGGGGGTTTGAAAGGCGGTTTCACCTTCTTGTTCAGGACATCATCCCAGTTGACATTTTTAAAAAAAGGGTGGTTCTTAATTTCTTCTGCGTCGGTAACTCCTGACCCTAATCTTTTCTTGGGATTTTTTTCAAATAATTTCTTTAGCAAATCTACAGCATCGGGGGATAGGAAGCAGGGGTACCTCAACGTCTCGTGTTTGATTCTTTCGAACAGGACAGCCCTACTGGAACTGTTAAACGGTAATCTCCCAGTTAACATTTCATACAGCATGATGCCCAGGCTCCACCAGTCTACAGCTTTCCCATGGCCACATTGGTCGATAATTTCTGGAGCTAAATATTCGGGGGTACCACACAACGACCTGGCAGAATTGTTGTCAGAAATTCCTTCCTTGGAAAGGCCAAAATCGGTTAGCCTTATATGGCCCATTTCGTCAAGCAACACATTTTCTGGTTTCACATCCCTATAAATTATGTTTAGCTTGTGTAAGTACTGCAAAGCTAGGATGATCTCCGCAGTGTAGAAGATGGCCGCTTCCTCGGTAAGCTCTCTCATTTTGGATAGGTGAAAAAATAATTCCCCCCCTGGGCAGTATTCCAATATGAAATACAACTTCTTGGTGGTCTGAAAGGCGTAGTACAATTTGACAATAAACGGATGAGAGACGCATTTTAATACATTCCTCTCAATTTTGGTATGTTCCAACTGATTTCGTGAAATGATGTTTTCCTTTCTGAGTATCTTCATGGCGTAGAGCTTGTTGTTTTGGGTATGCTTTACAAGCAGCACTTTTCCGTATGAGCCCCTGCCGATTACCTTTAAGAAGGTGAAGTTGTCTGGCCTGAGCGATTTTTTTCTCCTTCCATAGGACAGAGACAGCGTTTTCCTGAACCTCCCCTTCTTTTGCTTCTCGTACTCGTCGTGCAGGAACAGGCAGTCGTCGTTCAGCTTGAAGACGCGGCTGCTCTTGTCCTTCCTGTTCATCAGGGTGAAGTTGGTCGTGTTGGAAATGTTCGCCGCGTTCGCCATGTTGTCCTTGTAGCAGACATTTCCGTTGGGGTTCGAGGTGAGGCCGTCCCTGCGTGGGGAAAAAAAAAAAGGGGGGACACATGAGGGTATGCGAACGAGGAAGATGCGTGACGATTGGAAGTTGCACAAGTTGGAAGATGCAGACAAATAGGGAGAATCCCACACGTGCGCGCTCTTCTAACCCCTGGCGGGCCGCTTCCTCCTCGCGGGGCTTGTTCTTCGCGCTGCTCCTGAAGGTCCAGTAGTTGGACTTGAACGCCTTGAACTTGGGCGACTTGGCAGCTTGGGCCTTCTTAAGGGGGGTGCCCGACTTCTGCTTGTGCAACCCCCCCCGACCTTCGTCCTCCAAGATGGTCTTTGCATACATGTACATGTTATTGGTGAACATGTCTCCATTCTCTCCACTCTCTCCAAACGTATTTTTCGAATTTTGAAATTTTCCCCCCTTGGCGTACATTTTGCAAATGTTTCGGTTTCCATACGAATGTGCACAGGCATATCTGTCTACCTGATTTTTATAATTGTTCATTTGGGCATCCGTCGAAAACTCAAGTCCTGCAGTCGTGTTCATGTGTATGAAGTCCTCAATTTCCTCCCCTTTGCAATTATTTCTCTTTAAAAATGGGAACTTGAATAAATGTCCCCTCCTTTTGTTGTGATAATCGTAATTTAGTTTAAATAATTTGGTCCTCTCCACACTACTGCGCGCCCCTGCCTTGTGCATAATGCAGTTGCTGTGTTTGCTCATTTTGAGGTTTTTGCCTGGCGCGAAAATGTCATCAAAATTTTTCTTTTTTAAAATGTTGGCATTATTTGCCTTACTAGCATAATTTGCGTTATTTGCCTTATTAGCATAACTTGCGCTGTTTGTCTTATTAGCATAATTTGCACTTGTTGCCTTATTCGCATAACTTGCACTTGTTGCCTTACTTGCATGCTTTCCATTTGCGTCCATTTTGATGGACTTCTGTTGCGCGTTGCTGTTTTCAATTGGAGGGATGCAGCCGTTCTTCTCGCCTCTTTGCTCATCCTCCTCCAGGCTGTTCTTCTTGTTGGTAATTATTTTTTTGCTTTTGCCCTTCGTTCTGGTGATTAAAAAGTTCAAATACTTTCGAAACCTCTTTTTGTGAAATGACATGCCGCAGGAGCCCTCCGGGGGGGCGTTATTCTTCTGCCTATTCTTTTCCGAGAAATATTTAAAAAACTTCATGTGACTCATTTTGGGGTGGGGACAGGTCCTTCTATGCGCTGCGTGTGTGCACGTTCATACGAAGGTGCGGCGTGCCTCTTCGTTGCAGTTATCTGTGTATGTACGTAATGGTACATCACATAGGGGGGGGTGTGCAAAGGAGGAGGAATGTTCGTATAACACTTGGGGGGATTTTTAATCGGCATACGCTCCAAATGGCAGGGTTGCTTTTCCTCAGTTTTTCTGTTTTCCTCAGTTTTTCTGTTTTCCTCAGTTTTTCTGTATTCCTCCGTTTTTTCTGTATTCCTCTGTTTTTTTTTTTTTCCTCAGTTTTTCTGTATTCCTCTGTTTTTTTTTTCCTCTGTTTTTTTTTTTTTTGTGAAAAAAATGAACAAATATTCGAGGGACAAACAACCCGCTGGCTCTTCAAACTGGAGCGGCAAGCGGGCGGCGGGGGGAATCCCAACGGAAGCTGCACATTTATTTTTAAAAAATTAACTCTCAATGGTGGGAGTCACGAACATGAAAACGAATTGGACATTATCATAAAAATTAAAAGCTTGACGCGGCTTTGGCAAAAATTATCCCAGCAGAATTGGTGAAATAACTTTCGTTTATTTTCCCCTGGGTTACGCGCTTAAGCCGTGCAAGAAAAAAAAGGAAAAAAAAAAAAAAAATAAAGCGGTGGGAGGGGAGTACACTTCGGCTGGCGCGTACGACGAATGTGGCAAATGCGGCGAACAGACTCGCGGCCGGCGTGAGAACCGTGCAACGCGCGGAGGGAGTGGAGGCAGTCGTGGGGGGTGAAAAAGTTAAGCTGACGCTAAGGCTGGCGCTAAATATGCCACTAAAGCTGCAACAAAGCTGCCACAAAGCTGCCACAAAGCTGCCACAAAGCTGCCACAAAGCTGCCACAAAAGCTGCCGCTTAAGTTGGCCTTAACGTGCGAGCTGATATTGGCGGACGAAGGAAGTTCGGGAATTAAAGGGATGTGGGGAGTATATACGGGATGAAGCGAAAATTAATAAGGGTACATTTTTTGTGTACATACTTTTTTGAAAATTTGCTGGAAACGCAGTTGAAGGAGAAGCAAACAAATTGGAAAAAGCAAATTGGAAGAAGCAAAATGGAAGAAGCAAATTGGAGGAAGCAAATTGGAGGAAGCAAAATCGAAGCAAACTCGCGCACACGCGAAAATGGCGAGCATTTGCAGGCACAATCGCAAATGCACAAATGCACATTTGGCTTTTTTCCCGCAGGTTTGAATGGGCCAACTTTTGTGCATGTAAGAGGGCATGTGCACGCACGCACGCACCAGCTGGGGGGAAGGGGGGGGGATGTTGAGTATGTGCGTGAGGATTGCGTACTTATGTGCGAACGCGTGAAGGCACATGTGTATGGCGAATATGCAACTGGCTCCTTCTGCGCGCCCTTCTGGTTATAACACCCATTTTTATGCTTCGACAAAGTGCCTTTTTGACTTTTTTTTTTTTTTTTTTTTTGAACTTTTCACGGGGGAATAAGCAAGCTGCGGAGTTTTACTGCCTCCTCTTTTTTTTTTCTTTTTTTTTTTTTTCCCCCTTTTAGTGTACTCACCTTTTTAGATCACATAAATGCAAACCGTTTTTCAAGCCCCATTTGGTGAAGTAGGCTCAGTTGATTTTTTGACCTTTTGACCTTTCGCTTTTTTTTTTTTTTTTTTTCGGCAAACAAATCATTTTTGGGTGTTGCAAAATTTTTTTGCGTTTTTTTTTTTTTTTTAAAAGCAGCCCTTTCGGGTGTTTTCCGTGCGCACATGTCCACAACGTGCATGCGGCTTACGTAGATAAGCACTCCGACGCGTATGTGGGGGTGCACGCAGGTATGCACATGTGGCATACAAATGTAGCATACACATGTAGCATACGCATGTAGGCCCCCACACGTAAGAATACACACGTGCCAGTTTGCACCTGCTCAACGGAGCCCCTCGCAAAACGCACCTTGTTCGTCTTCGCGCGCAGCGCCCGTTTGTTCTTTCTTCCTTTTCGGTTGGAAACGCATTCAATCTGTCAACTTGGTAAGGCGTCTTGGCATGGGTCCCTCCGGTGGACACAGCCGATCTGGGGCTCACCCCGCCGACGTTCCACAGACGTATTACGGACGTACCGTCAAAAATCCCCACAATTTGCGTCTTTTTCCCCCGTTTTAAGTACCCCCACAAATTAGAGAAATGTTCGAACAAACGAAACAGCCCCCCGACAAGTCTACCAATTGCATAAACTCAAAAAAGGAAAAAGCAAAAAAATTATTCCTGCAAGCATTAAACCATGAGCGTGATGAAAATTATTTAAAGGCAACCAAATTTTACCAAGAAGCTGTCAAGCTTTACCCAAATGTCCTCAAACTGTACATCAACGATAATGACGAGAGTAGGTACGGTTGCGTCAGTTGAGCGTGCACGTTGGGGTGCTCATGTAAAGAGGGCAATTCGTTTTGTCTGCCTGATGAGCGATCATCTTCCGCTTTTTCCCCCTTTTCATTTTAATACACCCTTCTTTCACGCATTGGTACGCCACCGCCAACACGCTCCACCATTTCCCACCTTCGCAAAATGCAGTGAAAAAAGCAAACCTGTAGAAGAAGCCACTCCGAGAGAGCAGAATGCCTACTTGATTAACATATTAACAGAAAATTTTTTTGGCATTATAAAGTTCCTGGATTTTTACTCCCTCCATAGGTTAGCACGGCGTTATGTGCATCTTTCTTTTTGCTAAGTGAGAGGGGGGAGAGCTTCCCAAAAGGGGATTCCCATCACACGCATAAGAGCGTGACCTCCACTAAGGTAGACAACATGTGGGAGGCACATTTCAGAGGAATGGAAGATAAAATGCATAAATTGCAGTTAAAGCGTTCCTGCACAGTTTCACCTTGCAAGCGAGTTCCCCATTGCGCGTGTTACAGTGTTTCATTTTGCACACACATACATACGTACACGTATGCGATGGGGGACAGTTCTGTCCGTTGGGGCCAGTCAGCGTGGCCACGTTGAATGTGTGCTACGTTCCACCCGCGAGAGAACACCCCCTTAACTGCGAGCTTTACTTGTGCCAAAATGGGAGACATAAGAGAGAACACAACTTCGTATGAACCGTTCATACATTTTTTTTTTTTTTTTTTTCTTCCTTCCTCTGCGATGGGCCTACAAGCAGATTCCTCTTCTCCTGCAAAGGCATACACTCCCATGTGTCGGTTGAAGGCGAATATAAGCGGCTGTGCGAGAGGAACTTCCAGAACTGTGAGGAGAAGAGCAGGGCGTACGGGAATTCCTTCAAAAGGTGTGCCCGCGGGGAGATGAGTTGCATTCCATCGAAAAAGAAAAAAACACAAAAAATTCTCAAACGCACGAGCCGAATGGCTGAGATGACCCTCCCTGCGCACATCCGCTCCGCTTCCCCCCCTGCAGGCTGCTGCTGGAGTACCCCCGCATCCGGCACGACGGCGTCTACATCAGCTGCGTCACGTACATAAGATGTGAGTGGCTGAAAAGGCGAAGAAAAGCGCCCGACGCAGGCGCAAAAGAGCTACGCGCGTGTGAACAAGCACATACGTTCACACGTGTGCGAACTTTTACGCGCCGCCGCCCTTATGCGCCACTCACAGTGATCTGATCGCCCCCACCCACCCCCGAAACGACAGCCCTGAAGGACATCGGCAACATACACCTGGACCCGAAGGACAGAGACCGAGTCATTTACAACCCATGCGTAGTGACCTACTTCCGCTACCTCCTATTCATCAACGACTCGAACAAAGTGCTGGTGATGCGCTCCGAGGTGAACAAAAAGGAAGTTTTGGAAGCCCTAAAAATATCGTACAACAAGTTAAAGCATTGGGATTTGTCCGTGCCAAGTGATGCCTTGATAAAGGGGTTAATAAAATTCCAGGGGGAGAGCGAAAACGGCTTGGTTAAAATGGTTAGGATAGGTGAATATACATTTAATGAAAGTGAAAGGGTCATCGAAATAAGTTACCCCGAGTCTCTAAGCGAACCATTTAAGTATAAAAATATCATTCAGTTGCGCCTGAAAAATTATTTGAGCGCCAGCAACAACATGCTCAAGTGGATGTCCTTCAGAATTTTGTCCAAGCTGAAGCTCAGCTCTTCGGAGGACACCCTCAACATCAAAAACCGGCAGTACAGGTGGGGGGCGCGACACTATGCGTGAACGTCAGTGAGTGTGCGCAAACGTGAGCGTGTCTGTGCATGCGTATGCACTTCTACGTACCCGCGCGTGTATATTTGCTCCCACCCCATTCGCGCCCCCTCGCAGGCCCTTCTTCTTCTTTAACCTGAACTTTCTGTCCCACCTGTTTATAACAAAAATTCCGGAGACATGACGCGCGCGGGGATGTGCCCACCTGGGCGAATTCGCCGCAGTCAGATCACTCACACATAAAGTAGCAAAAAAAAAAAAAAAAAAACACATCCGCGCTCTTTTGCGCAAGTCCGTTTTTTTATGTTGCCATACATCGCTTTCGCGCCATATGGGCGGCCAGAATTTGTTCAGAGTTTTCCTCAAAAGGGGAAGGTCTCGCCGACTTGCCCTGCAGCGTTGTGTAGCTTCACTTTTGTTTTGCCTTCTTCTCACGCATGGCCGCGGAGAGGGATTCCCCCACAGCTTTTTTCCCCGTTCGCTCTGCCGGTGACACTGCGAGGGAAGGAACGCCTCTCTCCCCCGCGTAACCCCCCCTTGTTTTATTTGACACGTTCCACCGTCCCCATGGCTATGTTATTTCACGTGGCAAAAAATGGCTTTCCCCACCGCTGCCCCATCGGCACTGGTCTTCACCGTATGAGCGGCAAAGGGAGTGCGTAGCTTCCTTTTTGCGCTTTTACTTATTTATTCATTTATTTATTTAACTTATTTTTTTATTTTATTTTTTTATGTAAGAGAATTTCCCCCTTTTTTATAAAATTGTGGGGAGCCTCCCAAAATGAGCAAAGGGCAGGGCGCCTCCGCTTCCCGTGTCCGTCGTAGAGAAGTGTAAATCGGGAAAGTTTCCAGTTCGGCCATCTTGGCAGGTTCGCGGTGAGTTGGCGGCGAGTGGGCGGCCAGCCCCGCGCACGGCATGTTGACCGATTGAGCGATTGGCCTGTTGACCTGTTGACCTGTTGACCTGTTCACCCATTCCCCTGCTGACCTATTCACCCGTTAACCTGGTGGAGAATGCCCGAAGAAGCTTTTTTCCCCATTAAGGACCTGAAGCCGCTTATGAGCAACCTGTGCGTGCAGTGCCTCATCGTGAAGTTTGTGGAGGACCCCCCAGACCACATAAACAACGTAGTGAAATACCACTACCTAGTGGCAGACATAAGCGGGGCGGTCATATTGTGTATCCCTCGCTCGCTCATAGAAGAGGAGCTCACCAGAAAGAGTGTCGACGTGTTTAATGATGACCTGGACGATGCGGTGGAGTGGCACAGCTCCGCTCCTCTCAACCTGAGCGACCATGTGGGCAGCGGCACGGTGACTGAGCATGTAAGGGGCCCCCACGACGTGGGCAAGAAGCCGCCCAGCGGTACGATCACAGCGAACCAGTCGAATTCGGCAGGCCCATCCAACGTGACCAAAATTAACAACCCGCGAAGCTGCAAGTACTTCTTCCGGGTGGGGGACATCCTGATCATTTACGGGGGCGTGACTACGTGGTCCATGGGGAAAATGGTACTGCTGTGTAGCGGCTGCGTAGCGGCTACGTAGCGGCAACGTTAGCGGAGTATTCGTGGCAGTGACAGGGGGGGCGTCGCACCAATTCGCTGCACGGCGCCCCTAAAGGAGCCACCCCTTAACTTCTCTCTCTTTCTCCCCCCCGTTCACGCAGGTCATCATGCCCAGCACGCGGGCCAAGAAGGGAGGCCCGCAGGAAGTCAGGGGGTCCATCCAAAGAGTAGGCTTCTTCAACATGGAGGTTAGTCTCGAACCGAACGTCAGCAATTTGATAACTTCTACGACGGAGAAGAAGTACCAGCCCGGGGTGGAGGGTGCTGGTCAGGCAGTTCGTAGTACCCCCCCAGGGAGGAGTACAGATGGAGGGAGGAGTACAGATGGAGGGAGGAGTACAGATGGTGGGAAGAGCACAGATGGGGGGAGGAAGGAGGACGAAGCGAAGAGTAGCGCCCACCACGAGTTTGTGGGAGAGGAAAAGGAGAGCAAATATGACATTCTTCCTCTGCTGCGGGGAGAGGACGTGTGGTAGGGTTTCGGCAGGGGCTAAAAGCGAAGCAGCGAAAGCGAATTAACGAACGTATCAGGCGAAACAAACGCATTGTGGCGCAGCCTGCTGAAAAGTTGTCCGAACGGAAAGACGAAAAGGAAGGCCACGCGGGAGGTGTGTGCACTCCAGTGAAGAATTCGATTCGTCCCGTTTTGTAAAAAAAAAAAAAAAAAAAAAAAAAAAAGTGTTAAACGACCGCCTCACAGCGAGACGTCCTTAAAAAGGCGCGACTTCGTCTGGCTGCGAACGAAGGAATAGTCATAGTAATAAACGTACGCGTTGTCATCGGCAAGGCTGTTAACGTACCCAATGGGAACGCCACACTCTTTGCATAGAATTCGAAACTGAACTTCCAACGCGTCTTCCCTTCTTCGTATGAGGATACATTCCTTTTTCGTTTTATAATATTTTTTGTGAACAATTTTTTTAAAGGGAAATATGATCGATCCGTCAGTCTTCCTTCTTGGCAAATCTGCAACGTCTGTTTCGCTAATTAGGCAATTAAAACCGCAGAGGAAACAAAAGAAAAGGAAGAATTCCTTTTCCACTTTGCTCACAAGACTATCCTTGGATGTGTAATTAATTATTTTGAACTTTCTCTGTTTATTGTCGTCCTTCTGTGCCTCCTTCTCGTTTTGGACTTTCCTTTTTATTTCGAGCAGCGTCACTTCGTTTTTGCTCCGTTCGTCGGGCTGTTCTTCTCGAGTCAGCGTGTTCGCAGCGAGCGCACTGGTCTCTGCTGCGTCAGTCGCCTGGTCCCCTTCCTCCATCCTTGCCACAGCGCAGGTTAGCGGGGAAGAAGGCTTTGCGGCGAAGGTTTAGCGGCGAAGAAGGCTTTGCGGCGAAGAAGGCTTTACCGCAGAAGGGCTTCACCGCCGCATCGCTCGCCTGCACGGGTTGCCGCGCCGTCGGAATTTTCTTCTCAGTTAAGTTGCGCAACTTCGTTGAAAGGGGTCCCCCTCAGGGAGGCTCTTCTGAAATGGATCCACTCCGTTTGGCCGCGCGTCAGCCAAGAAAAAGGAAAAAAAAAAAAAAAAAAAAAGGAAAAAAAGAAGAAAACTTACAAATGCGCCACTACTCCGGGGCGTATATTTTTTTTTTTTTTTCCCACAATACAGCTATGCTGCCGAAGTAACCCCCCGCGCGGCACGCCACTTGACGTTTTCCAGTTGGGAGATTTTTTCCCCCCACATAGTAAGAAAACAATGCGGTGCGCTTGGCCTTTTCCCCATTTTTGAAGACACCAAGAGGACGCGCAGAGGAGCTTCTTCCCAGGGGAGGTCACAAACGGGGCGGCAAAACTGCGCCGCGGCTCCGGTTAGGCCCACCAGAGGGGTATTAAACAGGTGCACGCAAAGGAAAGGAAACCAAGTGGTGAGGAAGGCACAGCGAAACTGCGCGTGATTTCACCCCCGTTGTGGAAGTGCGCACCTGGGGATTCTTTGCAACTATGCAAGACGAGGGGAGAGCAAAGCCGCAGCAGGAGGAGGCAGCCAGGACAAAGCGGAAGGTGGCCGCCGACGTGCTAACCGTTGCAACGATTGCCCTCATAGTCCGGGCACTCACTGCAGGGTACACCATCATATGGTCACAACTGATAAACAGTTACAAGTCTACGAATGACCTGCTCTGCGAAGGAGAAAACTCCTCTCTGTGGAATTATGTAAAATGTTTTTCTTCCTGGGATGGAGAGTATTTTTTACGCTTATCATTAAACGAGACGGAGTATCTCTACGAGCAGAACCATGCCTTTTTCCCTGCACTTCCTTTCGTAGTAGGTTCCTTAAAAAGGCTGTTGGAGGGGGGGTTCCCCCATGTGAGTACCTGCACAATGCATATGCTAATCGCCATAATTGCTAATAATTTTTTTTTTGCCTTTTCCGCCATTGGGTTGTACCTATTTGTGTATACCTCCCTCAGTGTAGGGGCAACACCTATGGGTGTTGTGTCTTCCCAAAAGGAGAGCGCAAAGAAAGGGGCCACCTACATGCAGAGTGTTAAAAGTGCGGAGGACTCGCGCCGCCTGAGCTTCCTGGCAGCCATTCTATTTACCGTCAACATGGGCAGTATACACATGAGCAGTTTTTACAGTGAGAGTTTCTTTTGCTGTCTCTCCATGTGGGGATTCACCTTTTTACAGTGCTCCCTGAATGTCAGCAAGGGGAGCTTCACCTTCGACCTGTTGGCAGTTTTGTGCTTTTCCCTTGCGTCCTTCTTCAGGTCCAACGGAATTTTATTTTTAATTCCTCTTCTCGTGCACAACTTGAGATCGTGCGCGTTGTGCGTGCACTGCGCAGGGGTGTTACCTCGCGGGGGGGAGGGAGACAGGGCAGTCAAAGCGAAGAGGTTGAGCTGCTCCTCAGACGAAGGGCATACGTTGAGCCGCCTCCCATACAAAGGGACCCTCTTGCAGTTTGCCCTCCACTGGGCAAAGGCACTCCTCGAAGCAGCTCTCGTGGTGCTGCCCCTCCTCACCTTTCAACTCTACGCCTACCACTTGTACTGCGTGCAGGGACATGATGACCAGTGGAGAGAGGAGCGCAAACAGTTTCACAAATTTTTTTTATCATTTTGGGCAAACCCTCTTGAGTATGCAAGCGGGGAGAGGTACACCCGTGTTGAAGACCAACTGATTCGTAGACCCTGGTGCAAGAAAACCATTCCATTTATTTACAGTTACATTCAGCGTGAGTATTGGGGTGTTAAGTTTTTAAAAGTGGTCAGATCGCCCAGTGCCGGTGTGCTGTATGCTTTGCCCGTTTATTTTGTGTCTCTTCATGCTGTGTATGATTTTTTTCTGTGCCGGAAGTTCCCCCGGGGGGGGGAGGCTTCTTTCCTGCTTAGCCCCTTCCTCGGGGGGGTCCTCCACCTGGGCGTGCTGTGCCTCTACCTGTTGCTGTTTGCCCACGGCGAGGTGAGCACGCGGCGTAGCTATGAAGCGGCGAAGCGATGAAGCGGCGAAGTCGCGGGGCACTTCCCCCTACCGCAAGCATTCCTTGTCGAGTGTGGCAAAGGACACCGCAGCATGCCGCCACATAGCAACCTTACCAATTCACCACTTCTCCTTATTCTCCCACCCCTCCCTGCAGATCATCCTGCGGCTCATCGCGAGCTCCCCCCTTTTCTACGCCCACTACGCCTACCAGCTCAAGTACTCAGAGAGGTGGAACTTGCTCCTGCTCGCGAATTTGCTTTATTTTTTCGTTGGGCCCCCCCTGTTCGGCGCGTACATCGCGTGGACGTAGGGGGGGAGAAGAAGCAATCATGTGAAGAAGCAAACGTGTGAAGCCGCCATCATGTGAAGATGCCATCATACGCTCGGCAACGATACATGCTTGTCCCAAAAAATGTTATTAAAAATGTTCGCACGCATGGCGGCAAAATGTAGCGGGGCCTGTCAACGCGCGTGGAGGGATGTCCCCCCATTTCTGCCCAGACAGAGGCGGAGATTGTTCACTTCGGGGGGAAGCAGCTTCCACAGTTGGGGGCGCCTCATAGGGGCGCTGCCTCATAGGAGGGATGCCTCTTATGGGGGCTGCCCCTACCCCGGATGGGTGCACGCACGCATATATTATGTACCCATACCAATTTGAACACGTAGACACTTCTTGACCGCTTCGTTGTAATACGTTAGAGAACATGGGGGAGGCGTTGCCACAGAGACGACGCGCCGCCGCTCCCTCACCATCACGCACGATAGCTGGTTGGCGCCCCACTCGTCCAACTTCTTAACCAGTGGGAAATGAAACACTGCAGAGGGGCACACCCACTGTGGTGAGCTTACCTCGGAAGGGTCTCACCTCTCAGCAGCGATGCGGTGTGGAGAAAGGGGGCACTCCACGGGGGTATTCTGCATATCTGTACATGGGGAGGTTCCCCCGCGCCGTTCCGCCAAGCGTTCCTCAGCTTCGCTTCCCCCAGCTACCCCACCGCTTCGCATCACACTGCTTCCCCTCAACCGCTTCGCCTCACTCCGCCTCCCTTCACTTCGCGCTGCTCTTCTTCTCCTCGTAGAGAATGCCCTTGTCGAACATACCGCCGAAGGTGAGCTTGTCCCTCTTGCGGGCCTCCTTCAATTTGCTCAGGCAGGCGTCATAGGAGTTGCGTATTTCGACGTTGTTGGGGCTTAGGGAAGCTGCCTTATAGAGGTTCTCCTTGGCAACCTCCAGAAAACCAAAGTGCATGTTGGCGACGCCCAATTTATAAAGTGCCTTCACATTATTTTTTTCAATTTTAAGTACCTTAGATGCATGCGCGATGGCATTGGGGAAGTCCTTACTCTTATTATAACATGTAGACAAATTTAAGTTGCAAATGATTTCAATGTTTTTCTTTTTTTCAGCCAAATCTCCATCCCAATCTTCCGCGTGTATGAATAAGTCGAGTGCTTCCTTATACTTGGAGATAGCTTCGTCAATTTCATTTTTTTTAAAAAAGTCATTTCCTTCTTCTTTCAAATCGAATGCCGCTTGGATTTTCTCCTCGTTTGTGTAATCGTATATGCTTTTCTTCGCTTCTCTAAAGCTGATTAGCTCTATTTCAAAGATGAGCACACTGTTTCCCGGAATGCTTTCTCCGCAGCCTTCTTCTCCGTAGCCGTACTTGCTATCCAGACGAACTGAGCACTTTTCATTCTTCGTCATCGATGCTACGCAGATGTCCCATCCTTTGATCACTTCTCCTTGTCCTAGGTGGAACTTGAAGGGCACATTTCTTTCGCGAGATGAATCGAAAACTTTCCCGCTGCTTTCTAGCTTGCCAACGTAGTGCACCGTCACTTCGTTTCCCTTCTTGGGCGCATTTTCTTCTCCTCCTTCCCCTTTCCTCAGGATCGTTTTCACCACTCCGCCGTCCTCCGTCAGGTGCACTTGCTCGAGGGTCTCCTGCTCCATCGTCGTTGGGGGGTCTTTCCCTATTCGCGGCGTAGCCCTATTTGTGGCGAGGCCCTATTTGAGGCGTAGCCCTATTTGAGGCGTTAACTCTATCGCGGTGGTAGCCCTGTTCAACGCCCTGCACCAGTGCTAACTTTTCAACTGAGGGGAACTCTGAAGAGGTCCCACTGCAAAAGAGATAATCAAGCCGAAATGAACAAATCTAGAAGGGCCCCGCTTTCTTGCACTTTACAATTTAGCCGCGCCCTGCGATTTTCACTCGGGGGGAGAGGACCTACAGTCGAAGGTACTCCTCACAGGGGTAGTTACGTACGCGAAAAAGTGGCGGAGAAAATAAAAGAGGAGGTAGGGTTACTCGGTAGGGGGATATAATTATTCACCTCTGGGAAAAGAAGTGCACTGGGGAGGGGAATATTCCTTTTCTTACAGGGAGAGATGTATTAAAATATGATCAACGTGCGGAATATGAAGGGTGAGCAAAAACGTTTGGAGAGTCCCTTTTGTAAAAGTTAAGTGGGAAACTTTTTAACGTTCGATGTGGAAGTTGAATAGCTACTGGGGGGGGACGCACTGCACTGATGTGAGCTAACTGATCCTGGGAAAAAAAAAAAAAAAAAAAAAAAAAAAATAAAAACGCATGCAAAAAGGAACGAACTGGTGCAGTGTACGGGGCAGGCGCAAATTCACTGCATATGTAAACACCTATGCGTGTATGCAGTTGAGCCGCCCCACCCTTGGACCGTTTCTCCAGCCATCGGTGGGGCGCTTTCAGCTGAACAGGCGTTCTGCCATGATGAGGCGAGTGCCCCAATGGTGACGCTACGAAGTTGGGAGGCCCTCGCTCGTTCGCTTAATTGCGCTCTCCCGTTTCGTCTCCCCTTGCAGTTGTCTCTATGAAGCCAATGATGACTATGGGGGTGGGGCGATCACCTTGACGGTCGCTTTGAAGGCCTCTTTAGCGGCCACCATACCGGTCGATGTCGTGTCGAGGCCACTTCTCCCCGTGGGCCCACATATCCACGGTAGGCGCAGCCAAATAGCTCCTAGGCGAAGTTCTCCTGGTTAAAATTACCAAAAAGGGGAAACTCGAGCTGGTGTTTTTTTTTCTTTTTTTTTTTTTACAATAATGGGAGTGATTTTGTTCAAATGGGACATCTTGCGGAAAAACGAAAGGATTGTCACCCCCTTTCTTTGTTGTGCCATTAGCAACCTTTTTTTTTTTTTTTTGCACATGCTTGTGGATGAACTTACTAAACTTGGTGAACAGACGGATTACTCAGAAAAAATAATGCCCATGTCGCTCTGCTGGTTTGACGCGGGCATGTATGTGCCCCCTATTTGTCATAAAAATGGAAACATGTGTGGGTGATGGACGTGTGTAGGTGCGGGGAGGTACCTCCACCAGAGGAGCGTAAGGGGGTGCCAAAATGGTGAGGCGATTATTTTTTTTTGGGGTTACTCCTATCAGAGGAATTTTGCTGTTCAACCGGGCGATGATGTTACATATGAACATGTGTGCACCCCCTTTGGTATTCACCAGGGAGGGACTCCGTATGCACGCATTAGTGGAATGTTTGCCCATTTATTGTACGTCTGGCTTTTTTTTGCCACATTTTAAATGAAAATGGAAAATAATTGTCCACGTCGACTTTTCGCCACTGTAACAATGCGCTTTAACCCAGCGTGTGTTTTCGGGATAGGACGTCGGGGTGGAAGCGGCTCCCTCAATGAGAGTTGCCTCGTTTGTGCGGCCTTTACTTCCCATGACGCCGGTCTCATTTAACGCGTTTTGGGAGGCGGGACTCTTCGCGCGCTTCCCTCCGACGGCGGCAGCGCCGGCGGATCAGTTGACGACGGGACAACCGTCAGCATATTGCAAACTGAAAGATAATCCCCCCGCTTTAACTCATTTTTACGTTACACAAACTGGGTCTTACAGATGGAAAGCTAGCAGGGTGAGTTTTAAAAACTACAAAAAGGAACGTTAACAAAGGAACGTTAACAAAGGAACGTTAACAAAAAGTGTTCACAGCGTTGTTCGCAATTTTGCGCAGAATGTTATGAACAAGTCAGGTGGTGGGCAGCCAAACGGAGTTCCCACCGGATGGGCGCGTAGAACTTATGCGATTGGTGTGCTGGCCTAATGTCTCCACGGAGCGTCCGCGCAAGTGCGAACGGTAGAGCATAATCACCTTCAACATGTCGCACACTAACCTGCAGCGCAGCGCACACTCACGTTTAACACATCTTACGATTACGCCCACTTAGAAGGGGCATTCACCTGTGCACACCCGGGGGAAGTTCCCCGAGTGTCCCGCACGCCACTCCTGAAGTGACGCAAGTTGGGTTACATAACCTGCTGGGGATTAATCTCCCCCCATTGGCCAACTTTGCGTATGCGCCTAACGGATAAAAATATGAACAGGCAAGAAATTTTTGGAAAAAAAAAAAATAAAAAGTTAAAAATCGCCTGAACATGTAAGGTTTTTTAAAAAAAAAAAAAAAAAAAAAAAAAAAAACAGCTGTTTTAACTTTTTTACATTAAACCTTTCCAACTGTATCAAAATTGCAGAAAGAAGAAGGAAGAAGGCGAAAGGCAAACGTTCGAATGCAAGTAAGGAAGAAGTATATCACTCAGTTTACGAACCACTCACTCTTTGAAGTCACATAACAGCTGTAGTGGCACCCATTCAAGCGCAAAAAGTACGCCAAAGTTTTTACCCGCTCCCTTCATAACGACAGCATTGTGTGGGGGGCAAGTTGCTCCTTTTTTGTTTGCTTCACCTTTGGTGGGTTGTAACTCCACGTAGGTATATTCTCCTCTGAGAATTGTCCCGCGTTTTTCTGCAGCGCTTAGTGGACACGCGCCGTTTCGAATGTCGCTAAAGGGCAGACACGAACGTGGGCAATAAACAGCAGCAGCGTGACCGTTGCGGATGAGTACGCAGGTGGGTAAGGCAGCCAAAAGTATACCTACGTGCGCAGACGACAAAAGGAGGTACGTGGTCGCATAGCTATATGTACACATAGTTACGCATAAATACATAAGCTGATGCGAAAGCGGCTAGGCACCCTTCCATACCTATGAGATCAGCTCGATATGCGCCCCTCCACTCCAGCGTCGCGCCTTCAAAACAGACGACCTTTAAAAATGCGCAGAAGGAAAAAGTTCGTCAGGCAGGCACATGACGCGGGACCACTATACGACTGAGTCGTAACACCGGCACGCGACTTTATTAGAAAACCCCTCACCCCACAGGGCATGCTGAGTACGCAAAAAAAAGTGAACATACGCCTGTCGCGTAAGACATCCCCAGTTTGGTATGCTTCCCCTTTCGCCCACAAAAAATTGGCCGAACATATTTTTCGAGCATATGCTTAAATGGATGTTTTTTTAGTGTTTCTGCTCGTTTTCCTTCTCCTCCTTTTGTTTGCATGCTTCTGCGTGCTTTTGCTGTTTTGCTTTTTTTTGCCCGTTTGTGTATTCATGTCCAGTTGAGCGTTCCGCGTGTGCGACCTTTCCCCACTGGGTTTTGCCGCCGCGTTATTCCGCTGCGCTATTCCGCCGCTTCCCCCCCTGCTAGATCACCCAAAATGCTCGACAGACACTTCGCGCGACCCTCCCCCTGTGCACATGCGCATAAGTACGCGTGTATGTACATGCTCAAAACACCCCCATACACACGCGAGGGCGTGGATATGCCCAAAATGGTAAATGCATTTTGCGTTCATGTGTGGAGGCAGACGTGAGGAAATGTCTATATGAGTACAATTTGCGTGCATCTTTTTTATTTTATTTTATTTATTTTTTTTTTTTTCGTTTCCCCAGTTTTGCAATTTTTTTTTTTTTTTTTTCAGTCTGGAAGTGTTCATGTAGAATGGGACTCGTGAACGCTGTGTTCTTTTAATTTGTGTGCGCATCCACGTGTATAAAGGAGTGTGGGAAGTAGGGCAGACGAGAGAACTTCGAGCGAGTGGCTGCCCGTGTGTGTGCGCATGTATGAATGTGTATGAATATCTACACGCGCAAGTACGTGGGTATGTACGCTGATATATACACGCATAAGTACGCTCATACGTACACGCATATGTACGCTTATACGTGCGCGACGCGCGGCATACGCGAGGACGTCTGCGGACTCCGCTTTAACTCGCGCGCCACCGGTCATGCAACGCGTTGAGGGCGGCCGGAAGAATAACGCGGGTGTTAGTTGACTGCCCGTGCGGCCATCTTTGCCTCCCTCGGTTGCAGAGGTGTGAGCGGAGGTGTGAACAGGGGCGCGAGCAGGAGCGCGAGCAGATGTACTTGCGCATGCGTATGCACTGACGCGTGCTCGCCGCTGCGATTTTGAAGGGAGCGCCTCGCAGAATGGGTGCCCAGTTTGCGAATCGTCATTTTTTCAGCACACGTGCGGGGGAAGCGAGGGGGGCGCGCACGCGGTGATGTGTAAGTGATTGTTAAGTTAAGAAAGTGTTACGCAAACGTGTAGTATACGTGTATGTATATGCGTATGTACATTTATACGTATATGTATATGTGCATGTATTTTTTTTTTTTTTAACATGTCTGAATGGCCACCACTCGCGCGTCGCCGCATAGCGAAAGACAGAACTGGCCGTTTTTTTTTTTAGCGTTTGTTTTTGTTTGAGTCCGCCTTTTTTAAAATCGTCGTTTTTTTTTTTCTTTTTTGCGTTTGGCAGTTCGCTCCAGATGCCGCGCCCGTTCGTGTGTTTAATTTATTTGCCTTTTTTTTTTTTTTTTTTTTTTTGCGTCCCCCATACCCGTTGCCTTCCCTTTTTTAAAGAGCGATTATATTTGCCCTTTGTGAAGTCGGCCCCCGCCCCGCTCTTCCCCCTTCTGCTTCCATTTGGCAAATCAGCCCAGCGGAGTTGTGAACCGTCCAGGTGAGGGGACGCCCTCCAGATTGCGCCTTTTCCCGTTGTTCGCACGGAAGTGTGGCGCAGTGGGAGAAGAAGGAGAAGCGGAGAAGCGGGAGAAGCGGGAGAAGCGGAGAATCGGAGAAGCGTATTAGGCAACCGCATCATAAGCAAGCCCATAAAGTGCCGCTAACCCTTGGAGAGGCAAAATGCTCAAGCTGAGGAGCATCTGCACGACGCTGATCGGGGGGAAGGTGTACGACATCAACGGGAAGACGATCCGGGAGGAGAAGCTGCTGTCCGAGGGGGCCTACTCCTTCGTGTACCTGGCCAAAGACCTGAACACGAACAAAACGTACACGATAAAGAAGACCATCTGCCAAGATAAAGAGAAGCTAGAAATGGCCCAAAAGGAAATTCACATTTTGAAAAGTTTACCCCCACATAAAAACATCGTGCAGTATTTTGGATCCACCGTTATAAGCGAAAACAGCCACAAAATTGTGATCATGTTGATGGAGTTTTGCGAAAGAGGAAACCTCCTGACCATTTTTGAAAAGAACAAAGACAAGATAAAAGAAAACCATATAGTAAAAATTGTGAAGGATATAACCAAAGGGTTAAATTTTCTACACACACAGGAAATTCCAATCATCCATAGGGATATAAAATTGGAGAATATCCTCTGCGATAAGAATGGGGTGTATAAAATCTGTGACTTCTGTTCCCATAGTGTCTCCAATTCTTTCTTCCCAAACGATTTAACAAAAAATTCTTTAAATATTCTAAAGGAGGAAATCGAAAGAGACACAACGTTGATATATAGGCCTCCAGAATTGATAGACCTCTATGCTAATAGAGAAATTTCTTCTAAAGTGGACCTTTGGATGGTTGGCTGCATTTTGTACCTTCTCCTTTTTAAAGTGCACCCTTTTCAGAATGACCAGAACAGCTTACTCTCCATAATCAATGGGAGCTTTACCATTCCCTATCACTCTAAGTACTCCAAGAGAATCATCTCCATTTTGCTTCTAACGCTGAATAAGAACCCACAGAAGCGGTTGGATTCTACGACCCTTTTGTTCATTTTGGAAAACTACGCAGACTTGAAACTGTGGTTCATGCACATCCCCAGTGATGTGAAGAAGATGGTGAATCAAATTTTTGAGAAAATCAATGAACTCAATTTGAACAATAAGCGAAACGAGATGATCGAAATTAGCAACGACCGGATTTTGGATGTCAAGATCTCCTCGCACAAGTACGAGACGCAGGTGCCCAAGAGCGCCCCCCCCAGCCCCTTCTTCAAGTTCTTCGCCCCTAACGCACGCGCGCAGGACCCCTTCAGGAGGAAGCAGCCGAGTAGTGCGGCCCAGCCGGGTGGTGCTTCGAAGCCGGATGGGGCAGCGGCCCAGCCGGATAGTACCTCCACCCAACCGAATGGTGCTGCCACCCAACCGGATAGTGCCGCTTCTCAGCCCGATAGTGCCGCTTCCCAACCGAATGGTGCCGCCGCTCCACCGGATGGCCCCCCCAAGGAAGCCCAACTGATCAGCATCGGAAGCGCGGAGAGCGCGGCCGTCCTGGGGGCCGCCGCCCAGAGCGAGTTGCACGCGGATTTGCTCAACCTGAGCGCGGGCGCCGCCCAAGCGGAGGAACAGGAGCAGGAGGGCGGCACCCAAGACGCGAGCTGGGAGAACAACAGCATCCTGAAGGACCTCACTCTGGATAGCGAGATGAACATGTTCGGCTTCGACAGCGGGTTTGGGAGCGGCTGCGGCAGCGAGAGCGGGGATGCGCTCTCAAGGCCAGGCGGGAGGCCAATCGCAAACCAGGCCGCGAACCAGGCCGCAAACCAAGCCGCCGTTCCAACCGCGAACCGAAGCGCTAACCGAAGCGGAGACCCCAAGGCAGAACCCAGTCAGGGCCGAACCCACTTCAACGAATTCTTCGACCCCTGGAGCGCCGCCAAGGGGCACAACTGGCCCGTCGCGCCAAGCGGAAAAGAGGCGCACGATGAACTCCCAGAAGGAACCCAATACGACCTGTTCGAAAAGGACCTAGCCAATTTTAAGAACGTGAACCTTTTTAAGGACGCTGCAAATAATGAGCCCTTTAAATACACACCCAGCTTGGACGAAATAAACTTCACAAGGAACAGCGTGGAGGTGACGAATGACTCTCTCCACAGCATAAAGAATTACGACGATTTAGAGAACGTGGGAAATTGTTTTCCCAGCTATGACCCAGTCAGTTTTGGGAAGGAGGTGGAGGTGTCCTTCAGCACGGACGCAGACGTGTTGAGCGAGGCCCCCAATGACCCCCCGGGCAAGTTCATTGCGTCGGATAAGAGTGACAAGTTTTCGGAGCTCCTGGAGGAGTTCCAGAAGTGTTCCATTTGAGGCGTCTATGTGTGCATCCATGTGTGCGTCCATGTGTGCATCCATGTGTGCATCCATGTGTGCATCCATGTGTGCGTCCATGTGTGCGTCCATGTGTGCGTCCATGTGTGCGTCCATGTGTGCGTCCATGTGTGCATCCATGTGTGCGTCCATGTGTGCGTCTATGTGTGCCTATTTGTGCGCGCAATATTTTGTAAAGAGGGGTGGCGTGGTGAATTATTAACGCCCCCCCTTTTTTTTTTCCCGTACACCTGCGATGAGAGGATGGAGTAAAGCGAGCGAATCCCCTGGCCGTGGTAGTGTGTCCTTATGCATGGCACAACTCGGTAGGGAATGCGCTGCTCAGTGAGGGCTCTCCCCAATTGGCCATTTTTGCCTCTCTCTCGCGTCAGCACAACATCGTGCTGGGTGCCGAATCTTTCCCCTAATTCGTTGTGCAACTTTATTAACATGATCAGAAAGGACTCCATTTTTGAGTCTTCCGGATAAAGGACCTGTTTGAAATTTAGTTTTTTTGCGAGCATGGATGAATTTCTTCCCATGCAGAGGGTGGCGGCGAAATCGTTTCCAAAATTTTGGAAAAAGGAAGCCACTGTGCTGTTGCTCATGAGGCATATAATGGAGTTTCTGCGAATCTCAATTTGGTTTTTATTGTATGTAACTTTTTTCGTGTCGTAGCAGTTGATTCGTGTGATGGTTAAGCGGTTCTTTTCCTCTTCGCGTTTCTTGCCCAACGGGGTGAACTCACTTTTTTTGTGGTCAAAATTGGACTCGCTAATGGATGAGGCAACCCATATGATGTTCTCCGCGTTGAGGGGCCCCTCCCCTTTGTGCTTCGCCAAATGGGCAGTTAATTCCCTGTGCAGGGTTACCGAATTGGCCTTGCTGGGGGTGAAGACGATGTTCAAATTTTTAACACTTTTGTTAAGTTGGTGAAACTCCTGCTGATTTATTTTGCACTTGGGGAATTCTTTCACTACACTCTGGAACATTTCGGAGAGGTCCCTTCTCGTGCCATCATTGTTGAGCACAGCGTTGCAGGATTTGCCGATGGACACGATGGGGAAGTTCAGGACTTCCTTTATTGCGTCGTGATCCACGTGGTGGATGCCCTCCAAGGAGGATTCTCCTTCCGCTTCCCTTTTTACCAAATTGTAGATGAGCAGGATGGCGACAAATCTGTAAATCTTGGCGCCCTCCGGAGAGGTAATCAGAATGGACACTTTTGATTTAACCCCCCGGGGAGGCTCCCCTGTTTTATTTCTGCCTACTCCTTGCACACATTTTAAATTAAGAGAAAAGGGGGAGTTTTTTTTTCTGACCTGTTCATAATTTTCGAATTTGTTCAGGCAAAGGGGTTTTCCCGGGGAGTCACTGACCTGCCTCCAGAGTTGGTAGCATGATGAGGGGAGCAGCAGTTGCGGGAGGTGGAAAAAGAGAAGCACATGGAAGAGGCCAACAGGGAGCACAACACAAGTGAGGAAAAGCGCAGAGGGGTAAAGCATGTTCGAAGGGTGAGCTCTGTGTGTGCAGACGGGGGGGGCGCGTCAAAATTGTATGACCAGGTCAGGCAAAACGGTGGAAAAAAAAAAAAAAAAAAAAAATATATATATTTAGCAATGCGTCGCGTAGCTGTCAACCATTTGGCTATGCATTCACACTGCCAATGGGGAAGATGGTGCACCCCCTCACGTGTAGACGCGAATGTGCTTCACCGGCGCTGCACACATGGAGGCCTACTGTGGATGGGAGGAAAATACAAACTGTGGGGTTACCCCCCTTGTGCAGACCGTACAAAAAAAGCCCCAATTAACAGCGGAGGGAGAAAAAATCCTGAAGGCTGCGCAACACAGGGTAGGGAGAGCAGGAATAATTTTTTAAAAGCGTTTTATCCTCATATAGTGAATTACCTGCAGTGGGGTTATATGAAAAATTTTTGCTCCTCCAATTTGGTGATACATATTGTTGGTAGGTAATTATGTTGACATCTTGGGTCCCTTCGGGGGGGAGCGGCAGGTTGGTATTGTTCCCCACGTGCGGGCCGTACATGGGGCACTGGCCGCGGTCGTTCTGTTGCCGCTCCAGGGACAACTGCAGAGTCAGTTCCGTTCTTCTCCTTTTGCTTAAAATAAACTTTTTAATTTTCTGCACATAATCATCGTTCTGTTGAATGAACAAATTAAAATATTTCTCAATTTGAGAGAAAATCATTTTTAAGCGAAACGTATGTCCCGGAAGCCAGGTGACTTTGTTAAACTCCTGAACGTTTGCCAAGTCCTGTGGCGTGATTGACAATATCGTTTCGAAGGAGTCATAGCCGTAATTAAAAAAATGGTTAATTATTTCTGAATTTATTTTTAGCTGCCTGAAAAATTCAATTAAAATTAATTTCTCCGCCAGTAGCACTTTGCACTGAAACCACAAGTGTGCAAATAGCCCGATGTACGACGGGAAGTTTTTGCACAGGATGTCCATCAGACTTATGTAGATGTTGCTTTTGTTATTTTTTTCCATTGCGTTGGACAAAATTTTGAAAAAGAAATTTAGTTCTCTTTTGCTGGCGCGGAGTGGAGGCAGGTACATTTTGGCCTCGAAGAATTCGTTGTACTTTTCGCGCTCATCCCGGGGGGGTACCCCCACTCGTTCTTGAAATACCTCTTGTTCTTGGATTACCTCTTGTTCTTGGCATTGTTCCAAATGGCCCGTTTTTTTTTTCCCATCTTCACTGTTTTTTTGAATATCCCCATTTTTGCTGCTTACCAAGAATGGCACCCCCCCCCTTTTGTCTTTCCCCCCCTGCGCAATTTTCAAGGGGGGTCTAATCACTGTGTTGAGGTGGGGGTCTTTCTGGGGGCTCCCAATTTGCGTCATTTTTTCGTTCATCTGTCTGTGTACACAATGTGGCTGATTCATTTTCCCTTTTTTTGTCTTCGTTTTCTTTTTAAGAGGGTAGTTTAAAATGTTGCAGAAGTTTGCGTCGGTCTGTTGCGCGGCGGGTATTTAGCGAACAGGTGGGTGGCGCAAATGTTTAATTTTGCGAGTGGCAAGTTTCGGCTTCACACACTGCCTCCGCGAGCGTCACCCGCGCGGCTCGTCAAGAAAAACGCGCACATGCGAAGCGGTAAACAGGTAAAGCGGCAACCGCGCAGAGCGGCAAACGCGTAGGGCAACAAACGCACATGTGCCTATCTATGCGTACACCCCCTTTTGACCCGCTCACGCGACCCTGCAGAATTTATCGAACAAACGAAATCCACCCCACGCAGTTACGCGCAGTGGCAGTTTGTTCTATCCCATTTTGCAATTCAACCCGCGTAAATTTCAACATCTCACTTGGGGAAAAAAAAAAAAAAAAAAAAAAAAAATTAACAACCCTGTTGGGGGGTATACACACACTCGAACATGTTTCTGCAGGATGATGGGAGGTTATGCCGCGAATGGGATGAGGGGTTCCACATAGAGAAGACACCCTCACACGTTCGCGCGGGAACAGCAGGAATGTAAATTATTTTTTGCGAACAATTTATTAACGCTTTTTTTACCAAGTTGGGCTGAGTCTTTCCCCTCGCCCTCACCCGTTTCGCATCAACTGTGGTGTTTTCAAACAAGAAATGTTGGCCATCCTTTTCGAAAAAAGTTCCTATTTAATCGTCATTTTTTTTTTTCCCCTTTTTGGTGAGTTCCTGTGTGCAGAGGATGGCGTCGCGTACGCTGCGGTGCGGCGCGGGGGGGGATAAATGTTGGATGGGGAGCCAAACGGGGTGGAAGTCAACACAGGATGGAAGTCAACGTGGGGTGGAACTCCCAACTCACACGCATCTTCATTGGCCCCCCTGCAGGGGGTTAGCAAAATGGCCATCCGTACCTTTCTTTCTCCCCTGCGAGAGGTTCCCCGCGAACATGCACTCTTTTCCCAACCGGTTAGCTGCCGTGGGTGTCTCCCCCGTAGCGGTACAATTAAGGGGAAATTGAAATCCCCTTTTATGCTTAGCCATGTTAAAGAGGAGTTACTACGCTTAAGAGGGTTGATCTTTTAACTTATCTGGCGTGTGTGTACTGGAGGGCCACCAAACAGCTGCGTCGCATGTCTACCCGTTTGTATGTCGCCATGGAGGGGGAAAAAAAAAAAATTCTGAACACGCGGGTATGGCGGGGATTGCGGGGATGGCGGGGTTGGCGGCGTTCCTCCCGTTCTCCCCGTTCCCCCCTTGGCTGGAGTTTTTCCTTTTTCAGATTCTCATTAATGTGGCGCCATCCCATGGGTAGGAGGGCAAACCGGGAAAAGGGCAAATAGAAAAGAGCAGAGAGCGAAGAGCGAAGCGCAAAATGCCAAAGAAGCAATTGTTTTCGAAAGGGCCCCACTTTGAACACTTTTTTTTTTTTGTGTGTAATTACACAAGGCGGTCGCGCAGAGCACGCAGGGAAGAGGAGAAGAAGCAAAGCATGTAGTCATTTCCATGCTCTGTCAAATGTTTAAATGATCCCTCGCTGCAGGCGGCACTTTTGCGAGCATCGCTTCTACTTCCTCGCTGTGTGTTCTATGTGAAGAATGATGTGTCCACAGCGTAGCTATCCACTGATCCCATGTGCGACGTCTAAATGCACACGTTATTTCTTCTTTTTTTTTTGGTGAATGAAAAGGTCTCTCTTTTGTGCTCGAACGGAGAAGTTGTTAAAATATGACTTGGGGAGGGGGCTTTCCTTCGCGTAGATTAGCTTGCTTAGGTTGCTCAGTTTGCTTAGTTTGCTCAGTTTGCTTAGTTTGCTCAGTTTGCTTAGTTTGCTCAGTTTGCTTAGTTTGCTCAGTTTGCTTAGTTTGCTCAGTTTGCTTAGTTTGCTCAGTTTGCTTAGTTTGCTTAGCTTTCCTTTCTTTTTCTTTTTCCTTTGCTTCGCTTCGCTTCGCTTTGCTTCCCCTTTTTCCGCTGTCTTCCCCCCCGCCTGCCCCGCACCCATACTACGTTATCTCCCTTTTTAACTTTCCCCAAATTGTGCATTCTCTCCTCTGAGGGGAAACATCTTGTGCGCATGTGCGTGTACGCAGGCACCCCGGAGCGACATCAGGAGGGCGCAGCCAATTATATTGCCTCCCCTGGATGGTTGCCGTAGAGGTCTTCGTGGACGTCACTGCAAGTGTTGTTGCTGATAACGGTTCGCCTCGAAGCAGACCTTGTCCTTGTGGTACCGCGTAACTCAGTGCCTTCTTTAAAGCGCCCCCATGAAATCTCGACTGGCACTTTCGTTTCTCCTTTTGTTGGTTCGCTATGTGAAGGGGGATCTCCCCATGCACGCTCTCATGGTAAGTCGCCCAAGGGGGGGGAGACTCATCGAGTGAAAACGTGTAGATACATAAATACGCATTATGCATGCGAATTTGTTCTATCGATGGAGAGAAAGCCTCCTTAGAGCGTCAACAATGTGTGGAGCGAAATTCGTAACCCATGTTTTGGCGAATTCGTGTGGAGCTTCTCCCCTCTGTGTGCAACGGGGTCATTTGTTATGCCCTTCCAAAGGGACGAAACATGCCACGTGGTGGTTATGAGTTTTTTTTTTTTTTTCTTTTGTGTGAGGGATATCCCCACCGTGTGGGCAGACTGCACAGATTGAGAAGGAGATTTCCACATTTTGAGATGCACCTCCCCGCTTCCCAACTGTTTTACCTTCCCAACTTGTTTACCTCCCCCACTGCAGGGAGACGTCGCGGGCATTTGGGACATCAGCCAGACGGAGGAACTGAGCGACAAGCCGGAGACCTGCGGCGGGGGGATTCCCAACAGAAACCTCCAAAATTTGCATCCTCGTAGGGTTCAATAGAAGCGAGCACATGAGCAGGCAGACATGCATACTTCTAGAAGCTCATGAGTGATTACATCCGTTAGCACTCTCCTTCTGCTGAGGCCCCATTTGACTGTCCCACACCACCCTAACCGCAGTGAAGTTACTCTGCTCGACTGCCTCCACCCCACCTTAAACGCAGAACTGAAAAATTATGAGTCATTTTTGGAAGGTAACTACGGAGGGTTGGAGACCACTTCGATGAAGCTGACGACTGAAAAGATTAAACTGTCGGAGAGAGGAAGCCAGAGGAACAACTGGACCTACTTGGCCGTGAGGGATGTCAAGACTAATGGGATCGTCGGCCACTGGTAGGGGGGCGCGCGGACATCGCCTCTAAGCAGCAACCACTTTAAAGGGAGCTATAAACGTCGCTCTAAATGCCGCTCTACAAACCGCTTCACCTACCGCAGGACGATGGTTTATGACGAAGGGTTCGAAGTGAGGGTCCCCGGGAGGAGGTACTTCGGTACGGTGGAGGAGAGCTGCGGGGAAAGTGAGCGGGTCGTCCATGTGGGCTGCCCGCGGTTTCCCCCCACCCGTCACCTCCTTCCAGCTGCTGAGCGGCACACCCTCACCGCTCCGCAAGCTCTCCCCCTCTGCAGCGTTTTTCAAATATGAACGGACCCACTCCAAAAGATGCCCTGATCCGATAGAAAGTAAAATGCTTATGATGGGGGGGTACGGATCATCCCCTCCACCCCTCCATATGTGTGAGGAACTTCCAACTCAAGAGCACCCTCTTCGTATGTCTTCCTTTCCCCGTCTCCTTACAGACAAAGACTCTACAGATAGCAAATGCTATAAGACAGATCCTACGAGGACGCTGATCGGATGGGTTCTACACGAACGGGTTCATCCCAGTGATAAAGAGAGAAAGGCATTTCAGTGGGGGTGTTTCCATGGAAAGAAGCGAGAAGAGGTGGGAGTCTCCTCCTTCGTCATTCATGGGGCGAGCGGAATCCGCGGTGGTGCACAGGATGGGTAACGAACGAGAGGGAGCTGCTACAGGGGGGGAGAAGCATCGAACGTGGGCAGCAGGGGGGAAGGCACAGAAGCAAAACTTCTAATCTGTCTGTACTTCCTCACGTGCCAATTTTAGGAGCAATCATCAATGCGTCCCCCCCTTTTGCAATGTGGTGGGGAGCCGATCGGCCCTTTCACTTGCACGTAACGTTTCTCACGCTACTCCCCCCCTGTGTGCAGCTAGCCAAAATGAAATTATAACTTTCTTGACGAAATAAACTTCCCTTTTGCTTCCTCTTTTTTTCCCACCAAATTAGAGAAGGGCAGTTTTTACCGCCAAAGAAGCAACTCAGTTTTGCTGCCGTCCAGCAGAGGTCCAATTATACGAAGATAAGGCTCTCCACGGGGGGTTCATATGGCGTGCCGAAGACGAGCTTGGGTGGGTCTTCCTTCCAATTGGCCTTCGCTTGAGTGTGCTGCATTAGGAGCGGCAGCGTTGGTGAAGCGATTGGCCAGGTGGTGATCACTTTGGCTGCTGCACTCACATCTGCTTCTCCCCCCACTTTGGCTTCTGTACCCACTTTGACTTCCCCCCCCCAGTGAGCATCCACCAACGAGCAAGAGAACGCATTTACGGGTGCCGCAAAGAGGAGAGCGGGGAAGCGAAGATCCGCCTGACCCTCCCCAAGGCGTTCACCTGGGGAGACCCATTCAGCAACGACCATTTTGAAGAAGACGTGGAGGACCAAATGAGCTGCGGAAGCTGCTACTCCATAGCAACGTTGTACTCTCTTCATAAAAGATTTGAAATTTGGCTTTCAAAAAAATATGGGAAGAAAATCACCATGCCAAGGCTGTCATTTCAGTCTATCCTGAGCTGTTCCCCCTACAACCAGGGATGTGATGGAGGGTTCCCTTTTCTCGTTGGCAAGCAACTTTACGAATTTGGGGTTCCAACGGAAGAAGCCATGAGGTACGGTAGCAGTGACTCCATCAAATGTGAAATGGACATGGGTTTTTATAACAACGTGAGGTTTGCAAAGTACAAAGAGGAGGATCTTTTCTTTGCAGGGGAATATAATTATATTAATGGGTGTTATGAATGCTCCAACGAATTTGATATGATGAATGAGCTCTACTCAAATGGACCCATCGTAGTGGCAATCAATGCCACCGCGAAGTTACTAAGCCTGTATAACTTAGGGAAACAAAGCGGTGTCTACGATAGCGCTACACATGAACAGCAGATTTGCGATGTGCCAAATGAGGGGTTCAACGGATGGCAGCAGACCAACCATGCTGTGACCATTGTTGGTTGGGGGGAGGAACATGAAGAAGGGAAGGGAGGAAGCCCCGTTAAGTACTGGGTGGTGCGAAACACGTGGGGCAAGGCGTGGGGCTACAAGGGGTACATCAAGTTCCCGCGGGGCGTCAACCTCGCCGGCATCGAGACGCAGGCGGTCTTCCTGGACCCCGACCTTTCGCGCGGCGGGGCGGTCAAGATGAGCGGTCATGAGGGAGCAGCAGCCGGGGGAGGAGCGGCCGGGGGAGTAGTTGGCGAAGATGGCGGTGAACGTGGCTCTGCCATGATACGGCCCGTCACGCACACCCCACGGGCGCAGCGAGGTAATGCATAATCCAACTGGGCTACCTATCAAAGGGTGCGTCAAAATGGAGGGAACACGCGGAGAAGCTTCCCCTTTTTTTGGCACATAGGACTGGTCAACGAGATACGCCCCGGAAAAATCCCTCCGATGCAAAGGACAGCCTACGTGCCTGCCATGCGTTGGGTGCTCCAATGAATACGATCTCATGTGATTTTTTTTTTTTTTTTTTTTTTTTTTTTCTCCCATTTGGGGACCTTTGTCGAGGTTTCCTTCCCCCCTGGTGTGTGTCCATGCCTACGCGATAAAGTGTATCCCCAACGCGTTTCATAGCTATGCGGCGAAGCGACTCCCGTGTTGCTCTTGCCTTTTGCTCGAATCCCCAAATGGGTGATGGTCATATGTGATGCCGTCCCCCTAAGTAGCTCTCTCCTGTGGGAGCGTATAACTTATTTGTTTTGGACCCAACGACGTCCTCCAAGCGGTTAAGCGGTGCGGACCTCAGCAGGAACGTTGGCGGGGTAATCTGTTCTCCCGTAAGTGCTACTTAAGAATGGAGAAATAAATTTGCAAAAATAAAGGGATACCCAATAGGGAATGCCAAATGAGTCGAATTAAATTTTTTTTTTTTTTTTTTCTTCTTCAAAAAAGTGCGATTAAATGTGGGGCAAAAAAAAAAAAAAAAATAACGCCATCGTAGAGGTAGCGCTCTTTTCTGGGGTTGCATTTTTTTTTTTATTTTCCCGATCGCCCGACGGGTAACTTCAAATCCGCGCAGAGAACGATGAGCCATTCCTTTTTAAGTGGCACGTAGAGAGCTCTCCAAAAGGTTGTAAACTTTTTTAATCCTTTTTTGGGTCACTCCAACTTTTTTGCGTTACAGCCGAGCGAGCAGCGTTCGCAAAAGGGGAATGCATCGAAAGGAGTTATCAATCGGAACGGATCAATCGAAGTTATAAAAAGAAACGCATCCCACGTGACTCACCATTTTAGCGTTCCAAAAAAATACGGCATTAATTGGGAGAAACTGGTTTTTCCCCCTGCCGCAGATAGCGCCTTCCATTTCAGCTGCCCATTTTGAAGGCAAAAATTGGGAGGCCCCACCGCAGCAGGCATAACAAAAGCAGCAAATAGGGAGTAGCCCATCTGGAGGCCATCAAGTGGGAGAAGTACCTTTCCTCTTCTTCTCTCACGCCCGCATCAATTTGTGGGTTGAAAGGAATCTATTTGAGCCCTCTCCTCCGACGACCTTCGGGTACTGCGAAAAACGCATCCCCACACAGTGGCCCACACTTAACGCAGAAAAACGAAACAAAAATGTCGAGCTACAAAAATGTAATTCCGAAGAGGAGCTACCAGGAAAGGGGGCAGGCCAAAGAGAGGCTACACCTGGGGGAGCTGGAGAAAAAAGTGGACTATGGAAAGAGGAGAGAAATTTATAAAAAAAAAAAAAAAATTGAAAATGTGCTGAAGGAAAAAATTATGAACAGAAACCCAGATGAGTTCCACACGGGTATGGTTCACTCGAGGGTAACAGATGGTACCAACGAATTGAAAAAAGAGGAGAAGGTGCTGAGGACAGACGTCGTGTTAAAAAACAAGAGGGACGGTCTGAAGGAGCAAACGAATGCATTGTATAGAAAATTAAAAAAAATAAATAAAGCGCTGGAAAATTATTACATAAATGTACCCCTGAGGTATCTTTTTAATAACTCGCATGAGCTCTACAACGACAAGGAGGACACTACCACCACCTATGTGCTGAAGGCGGAAAAGAAAAAACTGAAGAGCAGAGCTGCCGTTCTTCAGAGAAGGTACAGTTCGCTGCTTAACTTAAAGAAAAATGTCTTGTCCCAAATAAGAAAAATCGATAACATGTATGCAAATACGTATAAGCATGTGGATGGGTATTGCATCCTTAAGGGTGTTGGCGGTGCTCCCCATCGGTTCTTTGCGCCACGCTTGAGATAGGTATTATGGTGGCCGCCACAATGAGGGGGCGGGGAGGCGTTTTTTTTTTGTGTGTCTCCTCGTTAGGGTTAATCTCCCGACCCACATGTTGCAAACGCGTTTTTTTTTTTGGGGGTTACGCGATAATTTTTCGAATACTCCAATTTGTACGCGCGTTTGCTAAGCGCGTAGTTTAGGCTGCTTACTTGGTTGGCATTTTTTCCCTTTAACCCATTTTTGTTTCCCTTTAACCTACTTTTGTTTCTTTTTTTTTTTTTTTTTTTTGTGCCTCCTCTCCTGTCGCGCGCGTTACACTGCGTGTACCATTTCGCCTTACGCTGCGCTCATTGGGGGGGGGGGGAAAAAAAAAACGCCGCAGATAGGCAGAACCTTCGTTAACACTTTGCATGTACATTTTTGCGAAAACTGCGAACGGGTCCATTTGGCACCCCGCCCAAACGTTTGCTCATGAGAAGGGCAGAAAATTTCTCCACGGCGTTGCGTTGCCAAGGAGGAGGAATGCTGGGCCATTCGGGATGTCAAATTGTTTCACAGAAAAAAAAGGTGTTCCTGTTGAAGCAGTCCGTGCACACATGATGTACCCCTCTGTGTGGCGTATGGGAATGGCCCTCTGGCGATAGGCTATCAACTTTGCCGCTCAGTAAAGCCCCGAGAGAGGGAACCCACCACGGAAAAATGAAAATCATCTACGCGTATAAAAAGGAGCACTACGAACTGGAGGTCGACGAGGGGAATGCTGACGATTACGTCATCGACGCGTTGGAAAAAAATTCGAAAAAGTGCAGCTGCGATGGTTTGCCTTACGACAGTGAGACGCAGGTGGAGTTTCTGAATTTATGGCAGTTCCACACGGGAAGGGAAGTGAATTTTGCACGTGAGAGACCAACTGGTAGGAAAACGCACGTGGGGAGAACTACCCAGCTGGGTAGCGATGATGAAGGACAAAACGAATCGCTGCTAAATTATGTGAGCTATTTCGAGAAGGAAGGGTACATCGTCAAAGAGGGAGACATTTATGGAGCACATTTTTTACTTTACCTAGATGGTGAGCAATATACCCACGCGGTTTACGCTGTGTATGCTGTGCGTAGGGACCATGTGATTAGGGACCTCATTCGTATGTTGAGGGTATCACGTAGCGTGAAAAAAAACGTCATCTTAATATTGCTGACAGGCAGAGAAGCAGCGGATCTGTCAGATAACCTCGTTTACGTGAAGGTTTACTCTTATAAATAGGGGTCCCTCAGGGTGGTGCTGGTTGGAAGGGGGGAAGGACCAGTGAATCCGCAGCTGTCTTCATGCGTGTGGTTTTGTATACCTTCCTAGGTAGTGCCCTCTATCCGTACATTTTGCTGTACTGCATTTTTCTGTACTTTGCTTCGTTTTGCTTTGCCCTAACTTTTTTGCACAATAGGCATCGCTAAAGGGAGCGAAGTTTCACCGTAACAGCTCCCACAAACGTATCGCGACAGCATTTATAGTGTGTCCTCTGAGGAAGAAAACCCCAATGTCGAAATTGACAAATGTTAACCCAATTAAAAATTTGTGTGCGGTGAAGGAAAACCCGTTTTTGTTGCAAATTGGGGGCAACGAAACGTCCGAAAAGGCGAATACGCAGAGGGATAAATCCGTTCGGCTTGCTCAGCCGTTTTTACAACTATTGTGGGGGAGAAACGCACAAAAGGAAGTTAAGTTATTGTAAACTCTGCGTCAAGCTTGTAATGGGGCATAACCACCAATTTGACATTCTGGCTAGCCAAAAAAAAAAAAATAAAAAAAAAAAAAAAAAAAAAAACACCTGAGTTGTTCATACAAATTGGGCCCAATTTTGTTCAGTTCTGCCGCCTTTTTTTTTTTTTTTATTTTTTTTTTTTCCTCTCTCTTTCTCTTCTCTCCCCCGCTTGCCAACTGTGTTCACTTTGCGCCCCCTCCAAATTTGCGAATCCAGAAATATGAGACCCTTCTTCGATTCCGACATTGTGGTCAATTTTACCCTTTCGGAAGAAGCAGTACAAAATGAGAAGAAAATCATTGAAAGCAACCGGCGCGTTTTGCGGGAGTGCCAGAAGGAGAAGCTGATAAGTGAGGGGAAAAAGAACTGGGATAAGTTTTACCATCATTACAAAACCAATTTTTTTAAAGATAGGAAGTGGATAAGGATCGAGTTCGACCACATCTTCAGGGGCGAGACGTCCATAAGTGAAGAGCACACTGGGGAAGGCGCAGCGCAAGTGGGCTGTACGAAGGAGAAGAAGCTCGTACTCGAAATCGGGTGCGGGGTGGGAAATACGCTAATCCCGCTGCTAATGCAGTACGAGCATTTGAACTGCGTCGGGGTAGACTTTTCGAAAAATGCAATAAATCTGCTGAATGAGAAGTGGAGCCGGGTGATCAGTTTGAACGAGCAGTTGAAGGGAGCGGCGGGCGAGGAGGCAGGCGAGGAGGCAGTCGAAGAGGCAAACAACGGGGTTGGCAACGAGGCAGGTGAAGATGCGAACAAGGGGGGCGGCGAAGAGGCAAGTAACGGGGTCTGCAACGAGGACAACTCCGAAGGGGAAGACGGCAGCTCCGACATTTTCGAGCTGAAGCGTTATAGAAAAATGGGGAACTTAATCAAAACGTGCGTAGTGGATATGACAGCCCCCGAGGGAGCTTACACCCAGGTGTGCGACGCAGGGACGGTGGACATCGTTCTGCTCATTTACGTTTTGTCCTCCGTACAGCCGGAGAAAATGAAGAATGTCATTTACCATTCGTACAGGTACTTAAAAAGAGGAGGGTACGTTTTGCTACGCGATTACGGGCTGTACGATTTGGCACAAGTGAGGTTTGCCAACAAGAAGGAAAAAAAAATCTCCGAAAATTTTTACGTTCGGGGGGATAAAACCTTTGTGTACTTCTTCAAAACGGAGGAACTGCGGAGCCTTTTTTGCGAAAACGGGTTTTTCGAGGAAGTGCAAAATGGGTACATCACTAGGATCGTTAAGAACAGGAAACGGAATTTGGAGATGAAGCGAATTTGGGTGCAGTCCATTTTTAGGAAGCGCTAAAAGGGGGCGGCGGATGGGATAGCGGTGATGGGGAATGGCTCTACCTGCGTGTTTTCCCCCACAAAACAGCCTACATTTTGCGAATTCACCTGGGCCTCCCCGGATGGCTAATCCGTTTAACACGTAGGGGGTATACACCCATTTGGGAGGATAAAAAAAAGGACAGAATGGCGCACACACGTGTGGAGTTTTTTTTTTTTCAGTAAGTACCCCTTTGAGTATATAAAATGGACAGGAGGACCCTTTTTGTGTTTTTCCAGGTTTTACTCTTAAGCAATCGCAACGCATGGTTCCACCAGGTCTCACTTAAGGAGGGGTGGTGATACAAAAAGGTGCAGTTAAAATAGGGAGGGAGTCCTCTTTGCAGCGAGTTAATTTTGCGTTGTCCGCCAGTTTGTGCGTGGCTGCGTATGCACACTTCTAACACGTCCGTTTTGCCCTGCGTGGAAAGGAAGGAACAGCCACGCGTAGGGACATATACACCCCCCCTTTTTTTGTACCGCGTGGGGGAAAAAATAAGAGACCTTCAAAATGGACGTTGGTTTAAACCGCGAGGGGAATGCCGTCCAACAGATTGGCATGTAGCGCTCCTTTGACGTACATTGCGCTGCTATCCTGTGGGGGCGCCAGGAGGGACGCAGAAATGGGTGGTAAAAAAAAAAAAAAAAAAAAAAAAAAATGAAATTCTCCGTTTGTTAATTTGTTTGCCAATGTAACCTCATCACGTAAATCAATTTGTCATTTTGTTTTATTTTATTTTATTTTATTTTAATTTACTTTTTGAATCGTTAACTTCGAATTTGCTGGTGAAATGCCTCAAATTTGGACGTTGGCCAGTTCCTTTTTTTTTTTCCCCACATTTTAAACTCCCCATTTGCAAAAATGGAATGAAAAAATAGGTTGGGAAAGGAAACCTCGAGTCGGACCGGCCCCTCGGAGAAGCGCGGCGAAGAGGAAGAGGGAAAAGAAAAAAAAACAAAAAATGAGAAGAAAACGCCTGAAAGTGTCGCTTAACTTGAAGTGCCACTTAACCTGAACAGTGCGGCGCTGCCCATTTTGCGAGCGCGTAAATTTTCCTTCTTCAAAAAATAAACGTAGCGGTTTGCGGCCCCTCCCGTTTGTTGCCATCCTTTAAGAGGGTGAAGGCGAAGGCGGCCTTGCGGTGTTACTCAACTCGCCGAGGGAGCTCACTTCATTTTTTCGCAACACGTCCCCATCGAAGGTTGCGCGTGAGTTATGTTACAGTTCGCCATAACGCGCGCGTACGTATACGACTGATTCAGAGACCAATTTGGGAGGCGCCTTTACGCAATAGCAGCATTTTGGGTAGCCCCCCCCCAAAGTGGTCCCTTTTTTACGGGACATCACCATATGTGGTTGTTTGGCCAAGCTGCTCATAAACGAATGGCAGGTTACCAACGTGAGATATAACCCCGAACAGCGCTACCCCTTCTTCGAGATAATCCCAGACGAAAAGCGCGATGCAGGGAACGCGACGTGACCTTTGTAGAGGGATGCAGCCAACACAGCGTGGGGCCCCTACGGAGATGCGCCTATGGTGACACGCGTTTATATATATTGCCTGACCAGTCCAACACGCAGCTGACCGCTACCACAAACACTTCTTATCAAGATGGACAGATACGGGCACAACGTTAGGGCGGACGTGAAGAAGCAGGGAGTGGAGGGCGCAGAGCTGCCCATCCTTTGTGAAACCTGCCTGGGAGAAAACCCATACGTTCGATTAATAAAAGAAGAAAATGGAAAGGAATGCAAAATTTGCAATAACCCCTTCACCCTATTTAGATGGAAGCCGGGGCAGAAGTCTCGATACAAACAAACCATTATCTGCAACATGTGTGCAAAAGTGAAAAATGTATGCCAAACATGTTTATTTGATTTGCAATATAATTTACCTGTACAAGTCAGGGACAAATTTCTCGAAACGAGTATTGTGTCCATGCCGGAAAATGAAACCAATAGAAATTTCTTTTTGGAACAAGTAGAAAAAAATCTGGATACAAATACGTATGACAAAATTAATCGAGGCAATATGGATTTGTCAAAACTGAGGAGGAGGGATCCCTATTTTAAGAGAAACATGGCCAGAGTTTGTAGCTTTTGGAGAAAAAATGAATGTAATCGAGGGGCTGAATGTCCCTATCTGCACAAAGAAATACACTTAGACAAATCGCTAAGCAATCAAAATATTAAAAGTAGGTATACTGGAGAAAATGATGTGCTGGCTGAGAAAATACTCACAAGGTATGAACAGCAAAATGAAGGTAACCGCTTTATGGCTAACAACATTTGCATTCATGGGATTAGCGAAGCTGTAAGTCAGGTGAATGTTAAAGATTGTTTCAAAAAATTTGGTGAAATTAAATCAATTAAAATGATCCCCAAGGATTCCAAAATGTTCATTTCGTACGCCAATTCGCAGTCTGCAAAAAATGCTGCAGAGGCGTATAAAGATGGCCTCGAATTGAATGGCTCCAACTTAACGGTAATTCTCCAGGAAGAAGTAATGCCCAGAGGTGCTGCGCCATTTGTGCCACCCCCACCAGGAGGAGGACTCCCCGCGGGGGCTGCCCCCCATGGGTGGTACAACAACAGGTGGAATAACCACAGAAATGTCAATTTTGTGAAGAAGAATAACAAAGCAGATGCTCCGGCACCGCCCGGGATGATGGTGCCCGCGCCGCCCATGTTCTTCCACTACCAGAATTACAACTTTAATCCCAAGGCGCCTAACTCCGCGCCTTATTCGTCCATGCGCCCGTCCGAGGCGGAGCAGCGCAAGTAGCGGCAGAGCGGTAGAGCGGCGCGTAGCCACATTATTACGTTGCCATTTTGGCACGCTTCTTTTTTTTGTTAAAGTTGGCACCCTTTTTTGGTCCGCTTCCCGGTGCGCACATTTCAAGGGAGCCATTCGTTGGGAGCGCGAGGCCAATCTTCCCGCTGCGCTACGTTGCTCTGTTTTGCTTCGTATCCTCCGCGTCATCGCTGTTCAGGCCGCCGTTCATGACACCCCTCGTTCGAACTTTATTCATCCATGTAGAACTTTGCCCATTTGGGGGGTTTTAAAATTAAGCGAAATTTTGAGGTAGACTGGTCGAGCAGCGGAGCCAGTTTGGTAAAGCAGCTTTTCTCTTTTTTTTTATTTTTCTTTTCCTTATTTTTTTGCCTGACCAGGTCATACCAGAAATTTTTTTTTTTTTTTTTTTTGGTATGACCTGGTCAGAAAGTAAATCATGCCGCTTCACCAAGTTTGAAGTCAGCACAACTTTTGCAAACTCGTACGTTAAACTAATGTGTAAAGGAACAAGTACAAATGGGGTAAACAGTGCACATTTTTTTTTTTAACGTCATGCAGGGGCTCCCACCGTTGTAATATGTACCACTAATGTGCAAAAGTGGAAAAAAAAAAAGAAAAAATTATTTCCCTTACGTGTTGCCATTTTGGCTAGCTGTGCACACAGACAAACATGTATCATGGTTAACAAAAAAAAAAAATGTACGATGCGCATTGGAGAAGAAAAAGACAGGTACACGCATCGCACAAAAGGGATGTACGGAGGAAAAACGAAAAACGTGTGATACATAAACATTTGCTTGCGCCCCAGTGGTTAGACGCACCGGTCTGCGTTCCAAATGGAGAGGGAGGCAACAAAACGAATGTGAACTAAGCCCAAGGGGGGCGCGGCAAATGCTCGTTCGGCAACTTTTCCCTGTGCACTTCTTCACGTGCAGCCTTTCTCTCGGAAGCTCCTGCTCCCCCGTCACAAAAGGCCCATCTGCGTTTTCCTGTTCTCCAAGTACTTAACGTAGTTGTTAATTATCCCCGTTGACCTCCACAACATTAACCATATGCACAAATTTGAAAGGCCAATCCACCAGTTCCGCTCATGTCTCCATTTGTAAATTTTGTAGTACTCATCTGACAGCCCCGGTATGGCTTCCTTCGGGTTATACATTTTATTCACGCCATATTTCAATTTATACGATTCCGTGATGAATAGCATAAAGTTTAGCAGCAAAATTAGGGAGACGATTCTGATCGGGGTGTCCCCAATTTGTTTGCGACAAAATGAGTAACTGAACCGTACGAGGAATCTTATTTTCAGCAGGCAGGACAAAAGCAGGGTTATGCCCAGCGGCATCACTATTACGTATATTAGCTTGAGAAGGGACATTTGGGGCTAAAATGAGGAATAATCCCAGTAGGGGCCAAAAAAAAAAAAAAAAAGGGGGGGAGAAGCAAGGCCTGCACCAAAGGGCTACGTCAAAACGAGCACAGATAATGGGTAATGCTCTTCTCTGGTAGGAAAGTTCTACTTTTCTCCCAAGTGAGCGCTTCCCTTCTTTTGAAGAGAATCCCTCTCTCAGTGGAAACCCCAAATGGATGTTTTGATGCTACCGTTACATAAGCATTAAAATGTTGCGCCCTTGGGTAAAATCGACCTGGGGGGAAGTTCTGCATGTTTGTACGTACGCATATAAGCAACTTAAAAAAATAGTTTATTTTATGAAAGTTTCGCCATTTCGTAAAGTTTTCGTAAGCGCCATGCTCATTTTATTGCAATTTGTTGGAAATTAAAAGCTGCGATTTTGTGGCTCCTTTTTACCTTGTTCGTGCTTTTGCTTTTCTGTGGAAAAAGGGTTATCCATTGGTTCTCTCAAAACCGCCACCATTCCGCTGCGCGTATAAGCGGTATTCCCCTTGAAGAATGAACCGTCACAGTGTCAGTTTAATTTAACTTTGTTTTATTTGTTACGACGTGATGTGATGTGATATGAAGTGATATGATATGATATAATATGACCTGATTTGAATTAATTTTTTTTTTTTTTTTTTTTGCGAGCTCCGCAAAATCCCCTGCGGGGTGGTATGCTCCGCGTTTAGCGACGTGGCAATGCGCGCTTGCGCAAATTATTCCACAGATTGGTGATTAAATCTTTTAAGCAGTTCGCGAACCATTGAGAGGATGATTTTCCAAAAGGGGGGATCCATGCCACGTTGGCAACCGCTTCACTGGCGAGCGCTTCTCGCGTTATCGAAGAGCATGAACAGGGACAACACACTGCCTGACGTAACAACCCCCCTTAATAGTTCCTCTCGTATTCCCAGCAAATGCTGCCCTATCACTGTAGCAACGTTGGGGCAAAGGTCACAACGTATGTAACGCACGTTGTAAAATGCAACACCATAGTTATTACCACTTATCACAGGGGGGGGGAAAAAATGGATCTTTTCTTCCCATTGGTAAACCCAATTTTTGTTACGTTGGAAAGGGTGTCACCTCGTCGCTCTGTGTGCACTTTGTGCATTTCACTGACACTTACTCCAAGTGGAGAATACAGTTCGCTGAAAGGGTGAGAGTGTGGCTAACGTCAACTTGGTCAATGTGGCAAACCGGTTGTGGGAACAGTGGAAATTAATTACCACCCGTCTTTGCATGATGCGATATGATTTTATTCCCCATTTTTACATTCCAATTTGTTGGCTCGGTAAATAAATAAATTGATGTAAAACGCGATTACCTTTTTAGAGCTTTTTTTTTTTTTTTTTGCACTTTTAGAGGACAGAAAAAAAAAAAAAAAAAAAAGCCATGACTGTGTGTTTTCCGTTTGAAGATTTTTTTTTTTAGAGCTAGCCAGATAGCTATTTTATTTTTTTTTTTTTATTGCCTGTTCATAAAAAAAATGCAAAATACAAACGTTTTTGTTATCCACTGTTGTTAACACTTCATTTTGTCGATCAGTTGGAAGCAGTTCTACATCGCAGCGCAGGAAAATTGTCACTCGATCTGTAGGTTTGTCGATTTGTGGATCTGTAAATTTGTAAATTTGTGATTTTGTAAATTTGTGATTTTGTAATTTTGTAAATTTGTGATTTTGTAAATTTGTGATTTTGTAATTTTGTAAATTTGTGAATCTTTAAATTTGTTCGTTTTTTCGCCTGCTCGCTTGCTCGCCTGCAATTTTGCGCACCTCTCCACTTGCTCACCCCTGCTCACGCGAAGATGAAGCGGATAGCCGAGCTCTACGCCTACTCCGTGGACAAATCCACAGCAATTTTCAACCAGAAGAAAAAGGAGGAAATTGCCAAGAAGAAAAAGAGCGAAGTGAACTGGTTGGACAAACTATGCTCAGAATATGAAAAAACAAAAAAGAATACGTTTGATTATTTCACCGTTAAAAAAAGCGAATGGCAAAATAAACTGAACGAATCGAAATTTTCTTCCTGCGTCAAGTGCGAGAACTCGAAGTATGGAAACCTCCCCTGGTACAAAAAGTTGTACTACATATTAAAGGGGCATGTCTACAAACTGTTGAACATTACTGACGGGGGAGAGAACGTGGACGGGGGGAGAAACGACGAGGGAGGGAGATACGAGGGAGGAAGAAACGGCCAGGGAGGAGGAAACGAAGAGGGAGACCTCCCCAGCAGAAGGCCCCAACCCAGTCAGCAAGAAAGAACAATAACCAGAGAGTTCGTTAGCTACGAAAATTTCGATTACAAAAGTGTACAGAAGGCAAAGAATGCGGAGGATTCGCTGTTTAATAAGTATAGGGAACGGTTTAGAAAGGCAAGGGACACTGAGGCCTACCTAAGCGAGCGGAGCCAGTCCGAATTGGTCAAGAGGAACATGTCTTCGAACAGCCTCATAGGCGTGCGCAGCAATAAGAGCATAGCGGAGGAGGCGCCAAGGGGAGAAGTAGAAGCGGAAGCGAAAAGCGAAGCGGAAGTGAAAGCGAAAACCGAAGCGAAAGCAGATGCGGACACGGCCAACCAGGCCATCGACGCGGAAGAAGCGGAAGACAACAGGAAGAACTTTCTCCACGTGGAGGACTCCCCCAAGTTTAATATAAAAAACACGTGGGAAAAACTGAGCGGGTACATTTCGTAGGTGGCAAACGTGGCGCGCCTTCGTGTGCATATGCGCATGCGTGTGGGTGACCCCGTGCAGAATTGTTTACTGCCCCTGACATGAGCAGCAAAATTTTCGGTGACGCACCGTTGCCGTGTTTCTCCCGTTGCACACTCTGCACACGTTGAGCGCTTTTCCTTTGGGGGGATGCCTTTCGAAAGCGGACCACCAGAAATGGCTACCCCTTTGTGCAGCGCGGAAATGTGCATATGCATGTACTTGTTTCCTAATGCACACACATCCCCGTGGGCATGCGCTCCTACGCTAGCGCGAAAGCTGCTTCGCCCTTACTCAGTAAATGTTTTTTTTCGTAAATATGGACAAGTCAGAAAAGACGTCATTTGTATGCGCTCACTTTGGTAAAGAAGTGAAAATGTAGAAAAGGGAAAAAAAAAAAAAAAATCCCCAAATTGCCTGAACAGTTCATCAAAATGTATGACTCGTTCAGAAAAATAACCCCCAGGCAATGTTTCTTTTCTCGTGTACATACAAACAAGTGCGTGGAGGTGTTTGTGCATTCGGTTCTTCCACTTAGTCCCTTCTTGGCACTTCTGCCCCATGTTGTGGAGGGTCAATGGCGAGGTTGTCAATTAAAAAAGCAGACGGTGGGGGGGTATAGTACATGACATACAGTGCTTCGCTTCGGTTGTTCGTAAAGGTGAGCACTCGTTTACCCTGAAGGAAGCGCCAAGTAAATTTCCTCCCCCTCTATATCACTATATCAATTATTTTTTTTTACATGAAAACATGCTCTTCTTTATACATTAAAAATTAAGTTTTTAATTATATATTTAAAACGTAAAAAAAAAAAAAAAAAAAAAAAAGGAAAAATACAACAGACGTTTGCAGATGTATAATTACACACGCCGTCGCGCACATGTACATACACACATACGCAAGTGGGTGTTCACTTTTTTTTTTTTTTTTTTTTTTTCTCTTTTTGGGGGGAATGGACACCCACGCGGAGGTGGGAGTGGTATTGGACGGCAGGTTGGCAACTCAATAAATTTATTTTGCGCTATATACAATAGGGGGATGTATAACATAGTGCAGTAATAAGCTTGGCTTCACATGTATCGGTCGGTTGGTCGGTTAGTCGGTTAGTCGGTTAGTCGGTTTGTCAGTTTGTCGGTTTGTCGGTCGGCCGGTCAGTCGGTTGGGTAATCGGTTGACCGCTTCAACCGGCGCACCTCAATCAGCGTTGGAAAAAATGGACAAGATGGAGAGAAACAAATTAATTATGTCCATGTACAGGGCCAAGGTGGCGAAAATGTAGTCATCAACGGAGAACTCATACTTCTTGTGCTTTCCACCAATAATGAGTTGCGTGTCCACGATGATCGAAACGGACAAGAGGAAGGCGCTAATTCCTGCAAACACTAAGTTAAAGACTTTGCTGCGCACAAAAATGCCTACAATGCCTAGCACCATTAGTATTAAGAAGGCCATAAAGAGGTACACGTACCATCCGGTGAAATCCCATTTGGTTTGAAAAGCAAAGATGGTTAACCCTACCACCACAACAGACGTTGTCCCAAAGGCATAAAAAAATATTTCCGAGTTTGTTCTGGCACTTGCTAACGTCACAATTAGGGTCATACCAACGGTTATTAGAAGAAGGAGGAAATAATTGCTTGGGTACTTTCTGGCCATATTGGGGGAACAAGCCAAGGCTATCATTATGGGTAAGCTTAAAATAATACCGAGGATAAATAACAGGGTGTAGTTGGCCACTATAAACGTATTAAATGGTTGGTACAGAACTGCCAATGCTGAAGAGCCAAAAGTCATCAAGAGCTGGATGGACAGGATGGAATATACTTTTCTAATAAAGCCATGTCTTATCTTGGTGGAGGAGAATTCGTTCAGGGAGAACTCGTCGTACAGCCCTCCATTGGCTGCTGTGGCCCTTGCGGGTGCATCATAGTAGTATCCCTTTTGGTCATTGTTTCCTTTTCCCTGTCCATAACTGTAGTTATAGGAAGCGCCGTGGTTGTACACAGCTCCGTAGCTCTGGCCCCCGTTGGTTCCGGGGACTGCCTTTCCATTCTGGTTGTTATACATGTTGGCGGGGGGGCGAGTTGGCGGGGGGGCGAGTTGGCGGCGGAAGGGGAGTTGGCTGCTTGGTTGGTTAGCTGCTTGGTTGCTTGGCTGCTTGGCGGGCACGGTGTGCGCTCGGGGGGATGTGCGTATCTATGCTATTATACAAATATCTACGCGCGTATACACACACACGTGCTGGCGGAGGGTCGCGGCGGGGTTGACGCTTCCTGGGGGAGCTGAATTGGGGAAAAGGGGTTACATATGCAGGTTTGCAGTGGCACACGGGTTGTTTTTTTGGTTTTTTTTTGGTTTTTTTTTGGAAAATTTGCATTACGCGGGGGGCAGCGAGCAATCGGGGAGGGAACGTATACTTATGTAAAGATGTACATACGTTTGCTCGCTCTCACGTGCGATTACGCACGTATACATATGTATACGTGCAAACGCGCGTGCCTTGGAACGCTCTCGCCCCCGCGCGCACATGCCTTGTACGCACGGACAGGTACGTATAAAAAATTGAACAATATGTGCCTACCTTTCTCTTCACGTACGAACGTACAATTTACGCGAAATGGCATAAAATGCTTCGCCCCTATGTTGGGATGCAGCAAATCTGGTTGGTTCGCTTCCTCGCGTTTTATTTTGACTCAATTGCGAATAGCCAAAATTTACGTTTTCGCTTTTTTTTTTTTTTTTTATTAACAGCTTTTTTGTTCAGGTAAAAATTGTGAACTTGATAAAAAAAAAAAAATAAAATAAATAAAAAAAATATATGAATAAAAAAAAAATTCCATGGCAGTTTTTTTTTTTTTTTTTTTTTTTTAAAATGGAGGGGAAGGAAGGGTAAAATTAAATTCGCATTTACGAGGTATGCGTTATTTTATTTTGTGGCCCGGTGCAGTGACGGGCGCCCCTTTTCCCATGTCGCGCGGTCATATGCGAATTGCCATTTGCAGGTTTGCCAATTGAAAAGTGAAAAGTGAAAAATGAAGTTTCAAAATTGAAGATTGCAGTTTGACGTTTGAAAGCTGAAAATTGAAAAGTGAAATTTTCAATTTGCCTCTTCGATTCGCGCTTGCTGCTTTCACTTATTTGGCCAATTCGTTCATTTTTCCGCTGCGCTTCGTGCAGCTCCACTATACCTCTTTTCGCGCGTAACTTCGGGATGTGACTCCGCAATTAACGCCCAGTTTTGTTGCCCTCCAATTTTTCCCGGCCGCTGCGCGCCCTCGTCTGCGCATCGCCATTTACCGCCTCTGCTTCGCCGAGCGGTGAAGAAGAAAAATTACTCTTTCCAGTTGGGCCAAAAAAATATGTTCACCTGTTCATCTTTTCATCGCTCATCTGTTTATCGCTCACATGTTTGCTGAGCAGCGCAGGGGAAAGGCAGCAAAAAAGCGAAGGAGGAAGGGAAGTGCTAACTCAGCGCGCGCACCGTGGTTGAGGGGCCCTGAAAAATAAAACGGTTTTGTCCGTTTCGTCATCGTGGAAATGTTTTTTTTTTTTTTTTTTATTTTCCTCCCCAAAGGGTTACATATACATGATGAAGTTACCACGTGAGGAGTGGAGATAACAGCCCATCCGCCCCATAAAAGCATAAGCAGAGGAAACTTCCCATGTGGCTTCTCGCGTGGCACAGCTCCCCGCATATATTACAAAGGTGACGCATACATTACGTGTACTTATGCATCGCATGGCATTATACGGTTCCCCCTCACGCCGCGTATTTTTGCATGTACATATGATTAGTATGCAAAGTATTTTCTTTTCTCTGTAATATGCGTTCCCGCGGTGAACATGTGAGGATGAGATCGCTCTGACTGTAGTAGTCCCCCCTCCACTTCGCCACAAAAAGGCAGCTATTTCGAAAGTCCATGCAGTCGAACTGTGTAGCCATTACGGGCATAGGGATAATAGGAACAAAATGTGGGTACTTTTACATCTGTATGTCAACCTGTTTACGCGATGAGTTGGTACCCCCCTTATGGGCCACCCCTTCATTTTGACACACCTTACCTCGTCGAAATGAATTAAATTGTGGATTCGTTTTTTCCGCGTGTTACCAAGTTTGTCCTCCATCTTGGGGAACGTAACTTTGGATGTTTTATGGAGAAAAGGGGGTGATAAGTAGGAGGTGGTATCCTTTTTCTTTCTTCTTTTTCTTATTAGCCAATGGGAGGTTTTTTTTCTTGTGGGGTCATCTTTACGGCTGCGTCACCGTTTTGGATTCCTCCAAATGGGAAGATTCCACGACCACCCAGGCAATTTTTATGTGCATGGAAAAGGTGCTAAGGCCGCGCTGGTGAAATACCCTTTTGGGATTGTTTCCTCCCTTCCACGAGTGTTACTGCAGCGCAGGGGGGAAACACACCATCGCGATGTAAAAAGAGGAAATGACGTAGCAACGTTTAATGTGCGTAAAGGGAAAGAACAGGAGGGCGTCATGGAGGTAGAAAAACAGTTCACGCGTCACGAGGTTATATGGTGGAAGGGGGATCGAAATAACATGCGATGATATGCATCCGGTCTTGGGCTATGTAAAGATATATGCCCACATGGGACGCCCCTTTTTAAAGGCCGCCTTTAGAACATCGCGTAGTGGTAGACAGTCGAGTGCGTGAAGGGGTCCTCACAAATCGTTGCCATGAACTTCCCCCCGGTGTATAGCTCCGCCCACTTGGAAGGGAAAAAAAGAGGCAACGTGGAAAATGGCGCAAGCGCAAAATGGGTGCACCTTGTTCGCTGGATGGGTATAAATTCCCCTCCGTCGTTTTACTGCCATCCTGCTCGAGCGGGTGCGTCTCGCCACGTAGACGTGGTCCTATTGTGATATATCTGCCTGTACGTACCACCTTGTGGGAAGGGTCCCTGTTGGGAGTAGCGTTCGCCCGGGGTAACACTCAAGGGAGGAAAAAAAATAAAAATAAAAAGTAACTACGCGGAGCAAACTGTGATTGCAAACGGATAAGGAAGCGCATTCGAATGGCATCCCCCACTTCATCGCAGTGTCTCGTTGAACGGGTAATTATTTTAGCCTGCTTCAAAGGGTGGCAGCGTTCCAATGTTGCTCCTTTTTTTTTGGTAACGTCCAAGGGGTCTCATTTGTGTAAATCGCGTGGGTCGTACCGGGTGAGGGATGTCAGCTGGTCGGCAGCAGTCCACACGAACTGAGCACGTAGGGTTAACTCCGCAGGGATGTGTACATTCGCACATGAGCAATTTCTACGCGTGCAATTGTGCTGACTCGTTCGGTCCGTTTTTGACCCGTGAGACGTGCATAAATGGTGAAGTCGTCTCGATCGAAGGACTTGCCCTCCCTAGTGAGTAAAGCTGGGGGAAAAAGCAAACCAACATGACGCTGCGCCCTTTTTAGCGGCCACCCGCCCATCTAGGCAAATCTCCTTTCGGGAAAAAAAATTCTACGCCCGTTGGCAAAAATTGCGTGCAGCACCACTTGACCAGTAGGGGGGTAGCGGGGCAGGGGGCACAAGCCCACGCGGTAAACTAATGCATGTGCCTGCACAGGTACGTAGCACATAGCACATGCGATGAAGTGTGCGCGAGCAGGCCTACTTCCCCACCGCGTTAACGCAAAAGGGGTAACCATTTCGAGGCGATTTTTTTTTTTCCCTCCCCTACTGGTTTACCATACGTAAAAGGAAAAGCCACACAGGAGTATTCTCAGCAGACGTGCAGAGGCAAATGAGCTCAATCCGCAGGGGGGAGTCCTCAAACAGGCAGGGCTCCTTCCGCTGAAATGTAAAAAGTAGCAACTTGGTGGTTCGAAAGAGTGGACGATGTGTAAGTGCGTTGCTATCTGCTCGCTTCAGTTGAGGGCCCCCGCCAATGTGAGAGCGAGGAAATATGCACAAGCGCGTTCCGGGGGGCATGCACAGATCAGCGGCAATGGTGAGTGCGTTTTGACTTCGCACGTTTAAGGGGCAGCGAAGAGGTGAAGCGGTGAAGCGGCGAAGCGGTGACGCGGTCTACCTGCCACATAGCTGCCACATAGGTGCAACCCAACTGCCACCCTGCTGCCACAAAGGTGCAACCCATCTGCCGCCCTGCTGCACCCGCCTGACCCCCCACTTGACCCCCCTCTGACAGCATGAACTCGAGGACGCCGTGCGTGGTCCTCTACGCAGTGTCGCTGGTGGTGTGCGCGCTGGTGATTTTCTCCCTTAACAGGTACGAGAGGCAAGGGGTGCCGCTCCACAAGCTGAGCAGCACCTCTGCGTTGGTGCAGGAGGTTTGCAATGCGGACGGGAGGGGGAAGCCAAAGGGGGGAAGGCAAAACAGGTCTATCGAGAAGGTCTCCCACTTGAGACTAAACCTCTTCATCATATTGACAGATGGAGAGGGAGGCACCGATTCGTTGGGGGAAATACTGCAGGAATATTTTTTGAGCCAAATTGAGTTTGAGTGGAGAGATAAGCCAGTTGCACAGAGCCTCTCCGATGTGAAGGAGCTCTTTTACGTGAACCCACTCCTCATTAATAAAGAGCAGATGAGAAGTGACACCTCGGGGGAATTGGCCAATGCATGTTTGGGAAGCCCCCCCGAGAAGGGAGGTGTCCATGATACGCTAAGCAATAGGTACTTCATATGTTTAAGTGAAAACCGAGAGGAGAAAGACACCAGCGTTGCTTTCACGCTGAAGAGGAACAACGCCATCCATGTGAAGTTCAGCCAAGGGGGAGGGGGAGAGAACCACCCCAACGAGCACTATCACCTCCTGGCAGAAGAAACCTGGAGGGTGGTAAAACGGGTCTTTTTTTTTAAGCCCGCAAATCGGTCCCTTTTTTTCAGCCCCGAATTGGACTTGAATTTTTACCTGGCCAGCAGTTTGTACAACGAGGGGAATTACAAAAGAGGGCGGCACGGCAAAGGCGGTGAGGGGAGCAGAAGTGGAGGAGAGACGAAGGACCCCCGGAGTGATGCTCCAAAGGAAGGCGGTCCAAACGGATGCGGTTCAAACGAAGGCGGTCCAAAGGAAGGCGGTCCAAACGAGGCCGCTTCAAACCAATCCGCTTCAAACCAGTCCGCTCCCAACCAATCCGCTCCACACCCCAACGTCGCCACGTGGGACTTCCACAACCAGGTGTACTACCCCTACCTGAGGAACTTCACCGAGCAGCTGCTGAACGTCTTCCAAATAAACGTGCACTCGCAAATCATCGCCAACGTAGATTTGTTTAAAATTTCGGAGAAGGTGAAGGAGGCGGGAGGCAAGCGGGTGATCATCCTCGATAGGGCAAACAAACTGACGAGCGTTTTTGATGAAGTCACTTTTGGGGACATTCTGAGCAAGCCAACGTACCACATTCCGAAGAGCATCAACTTGATGGCTGTCTTCCCCAGTGGAGGTGAAATCCATTTTTACAATCCACCCACGGGGAGGCTCGAAACGACTGTCTCCTTTGCAGAGTGGGGCGTCGTACATGTAAATAATTCGCTCCAACGGGGGGACACTTCGCAGAAGAAGCAGGGGGAAAAGAAAGAAAGAAAAAAGGAGTTAACCGACGTGTCAGAGGAGGCTCCCCTGATTAGCGGCTTGTTCATTTCCCATTTGAGGCAACTGTTAGGACTAGTACCCAACTTTTTTAATTACATCTACACCATCTTCGATGTAGAGGAGTATACTGTGCAGTACGTGCGGAGTGAATCCACCGATGAGGGCAACTCCTTTTTGTATTCCATTCGGAGAGAGGATAACCTCGTGTTTTCCTTTTCCTACGAGACCCCTATGAGGAGTGGTATTTTTCGCTTCGAGATTTTGGCCCTCATGCGGGAGGCTTACATCTACTACGTGGTGGAATCGCTGACGAATTTGGGCAAGTTCGTGTCTCTAACGAAAGTGAGCATTTATTTTAGAGTGCCCCCGCACGCTCTTCACGTTTTTAATGATACCCTGGAGAAGGTTAAATGTAGTTTGGATCTCATGCGAGGAGCGGATGGCTGCAAAATTTCCCACTTGGGAAGGTCCGTTCGGGAGGTTTTGCAGTCGTACGGTGGGAAGGACCAAGCGAAGAGTGGCGGTGGCACCAGTGGAGGTACCCACGAAGGGGGGGGAGAGGATAACCGGCGCGCAGAGGCAGCTCTGCTGCGGGAAACGTACTTCAGGGCGGCGATCATCTTGGCGCAGAGCGCGTACCAGGATTCCTTGCAGGTGGGCCTCCCCATGTGCATGTAAACGTGTGTCGTTTCGGTTTGCTCGTGTGTTGCATTTTGCGGCCCCGTTTTGCACGCCACACATGCCCCCAATGCGCTGCTCATCCCCCCTTGCAGCTCCTGAGCGACGACGCCTTCTCCATTTACGACATCCTTTCGAAGGACTTCCTGCTGGCCTCCGTGCTCCCCGTGCTCATTCCCTATGCAATCCCCGTCACGTTTTCGCTCTTCAGGTTGGGCGTCCCCCTTTGGTGGGAGCATCCCAACGCATTGCCCCCCACAAGGACCTTTTCCCGCGCAAAAAAAATATTCCTCATGTGCCCCTCCCTTTTTGCAGGGAGCTATTTAGAAGCATCAAACTGGCGAAGGAGAAGCGGAAGGTGGACTGACGCGGCGTCCTTTTTTTTTCCAGTGCCCCCGATTTTGTATCACCGCAATGAGCGTGATGGGCAGGATATGAGTTGGCCGCTTTGCTGGGAGAGAAGCGGAAGAGCGAACGCGCACATTTTTGCGTACACTCCCCAATGGTGTTTTTTTTTTTTTCCCCCACCCATCTGCTTCTTTTGGACGGCACCGCTGGGGGGTAATTAGCCGATTTGCTTTTCCCAACATTTCCTCCCATGTGTCATTGCATGCACGTGATAGAATTGTCCCCATTCGGCGGCTCCCCTTTCTATGCGCGCCGCTATATGTGGTTCCTCTACGATCCGCCTCTAACCTGCGCGCAGCGTGTTGGGACACCCCGTTTGTAGGTTCCACCCAAAGGGGGAGGGGGGCTCACTTCTTAGAAGCAAAGAACACCTCATCCGTGTGGCGGGTTAAAGAGTGCCACATGAAGGTGAATTGGAAAAATGCTTGCAAATTGGTGTCTCCGTTGAGAGGCACCAGCTACGCAGGTGGGCAGATGCGAAGTCGGGGGTACCTTCACAGACGTGCCAAGCGGGTGTTAAGCAATCAGCTGGGCGGGGTTAACACCACGCGGTAACGTGGCTGCTTAGGATGGTCTGTAAAATGACGGGGGGAAAAAAATTCTTAACCCTAACATGGTGCAGCGAAGTGCTGTCGTAGGGGGGTGGGAAGTTTCCTTTGTGGGGAAACAAAATGAAAGGAGTTCGAATCGGCAGAAGGGGTATCAAACTGGGATTTGTAATCCCCCCCCCTGGGAAAGTCACCTCATTGTAGTTTCCCCTCCGACAGATGTAAGATGCCCCTGTGCGGTCATCGCCTATGTAGCGCTTCTAAAATGGCTAATGGGAAAATAGCTGTGCGACATGCAGGGAGGGGCAAAAGAGGGTCACAGCCACGTTGTGTATGCCTTCTTTACCCTTCTTAATTGAGCGTGAAAAAAAAAAAGAAAAAAAGGAAAATTTTTTTTTGAAGGGAAAAAAAGGTAGGCACAAAAGGGGTCGCACCCGCTGCTTTGCGAACCTGCAAGTGGGGACGTTTGACCTGAACTGTGTGACGTGTGATGTTTGACGTGTGAAATTTGACGTGTGACCTCTGATTTGTGACCCCTAACTTGTGATCTCTAACCTCTAACCTGTGATCTGTAACCCCCAACCTCTAACCTCTAACCTCTGACCCCTTACCCCTAACCTCGTAAACGTTGCACCCGCCAAACGGTCCCACGGAGCGCATCTTTTAAAAGCCTTTTTGGTGTTACACGGGGGGTCACCACATTGGGGAGGCTTCAGTTGGCCCCAATTAATTCTACACCTTGTAGGGGGCCATTTTCGGGGGGGATGCTGTGCACAAGGAAGGACCCCCTATCTGGAGGGGTAAAAAAGGGGAGGAAAAGCGGTAGATCAGGAGAAGGAACAACGCAAGATCCAAGTCATACGCACGACCTGCCTTGGCATCCCTGATGAATTCGTTCGAACGAAATCGCCATGTGACCCAAACGTAGTGATCTTCCAACGAAGGGGGCATATCATTTGTAAATCACTTGGCTCTGCCCAGGTGTTTGCAATAAGTGGTGCATACAAAAATGTGAGTGATGTGATTATGACCCCTCGTTGGAAGTGCCCCCAGGAGATGTTAAACCGTTTTTTTCCCGTTTGCAATTGTGAAAGGATTTAAAATGTGCTAGTTTATTTGCGAAGGGGGTGTGGCGCAGGACGGGATTTGTACGCCACAGATTTTTTTTTTTTTTTTTTTTTTTTTTTTGCATGCTTGCAGTTATGCACACCGCGGCATGTAGCATTCGTGCAACAAGGGGATAAGAACGAATCACACGATGCGCATCATTTCATCGTGCCATTTTTTTATTTTTTTTCTTCTTCGTTGTGAATTCTTCAAATGTGTTGTAGACCATATGTGAGGTTGCCTAAGTGGCCAGCTTCCTCGCGCGGATGTGGTTTGGAACGATGCACACCTCGCTGCGGTTCCTTTTGACACGCGTTAGGTGTTCGTTCGGTGGATGATGTTTGTTTGGTGGGTGGTGTTTGTTTGGTGGATGACATTTGTTTGGCACTTGTTTGATGTTTGGATTTTTTTTTTTTTTTTTTTCACCCGCTGTATGCATATGAACAGTTCCTTTTTCAGGGCGCCTTTTGGCACATTTCTCACATTTTGCGAAGCACTTTTGAGGTGTTGCCCTTCGAAGATTAAATTTAAAAAAAAAGGCAACCCTGTATGTCATGGTAGGGAGATGTTCATATGCCGATTTGAAAACCTTTTTTTACTCCTTCACCTTTTGTAACACGATCAGAAAAAAGTGTTCATTTTTTTAAATGACCCTCATGGCACATTGTTAAGATGAAGGGATGCCAAACGAGTTGCACGTGGTATAATCGAACGCAACGAGTGATAAATCTATTGCAACTGCGTGGTAAATCTATTGCAACTGCGTGGTAAATCTATTGCAACTGCGTGGTAAATCTATTGCAACTGCGTGGTAAATCTATTGCAACTGCGTGGTAAATCTATTGCAACTGCGTGGTAAATCTATTGCAACTGCGTGGTAAATCTATTGCAACTGCGTGGTAAATCTATTGCAACTGCGTGGTAAATCTATTGCAACTGCGTGGTAAATCTATTGCAACTGCGTGATAAATCTATTGCAACTGCGTGATAAATCTATTGCAACTGCGTGATAAATCTATTGCAACCGCGTTTGCGCTTTCCCCACTTGCACATCCCTCTCGTGCGAGTTGAGCGTTTCCATTTTTTGGAATGCCCTGCGCGACCGCGTTTGTGAATGCATAGCCTACGCGCCTGTTCATTTGAGAACACCTTTGCAAGTGGAAAGCAGTGGGGGTGGCCAGTTGTAACCCTACGCATAATGCGCTTACGCCATGTGTACATATAAGCGTGTATGTGCGTATCTACATGTATTTAAAATAGGGGGATGCAAAAATAAGTGAGGCGATGCGCGCCGAAGACTCCCGCGCAGGAGAAAATACGAAAAGGGGAAGCGAGTGTGCACTGGTGAGGTGTAGTGGTAGCGGTGAATGTACTGGTAGTTGCGTGTACTATATATACATACGCATGCTTCGCCATTCTACGCCGCGAATCATCTCAATCGTTTGCAAATTTTTTCGCGCTGGTCCATCATTTGGCAAATTTGCTTGCTCCCTTCGCAGCAAATTTCTCCACTTGCGTCCTCGTTTTCTTTCACCTCCTCATGCGTTTAACGAGTTGACGAGTTAACCAGTTATGCGACTAACTTGTCGAATTGGGGAAACTGGCGAAACTGCCAAATTCGTAAACCTTTCGGCAGGTACCTTTTCGTAAGCAGTGATAAGTGATACGGCATGGAGCGTACATTTCGTTGTGAAGTTTTTTTTTTTTTTTTTTTTTTCCCATATGCCACATGCTAATCCTTTGGGCTGCGTTTTTTTTTTCCCCCCACTTGCTTAGCGTTTGGCGTTTTATTTTTATTTCGCGAACTTTTTTGTGCCTATCGCCTGGGCAGGTCGTTCCTGGCCACTTGCGCGTTTCTTTCATATCAGCGATTGCGATTTCGCGTTTTATAATTTTATGCTTCGCCATTTACGACTTTACCATTTTGCCTTTTATCATTTTATCACTTTTTTAACTTTTTCCATTTTTCCCAACTTGCAAAAAGAAGGTTTTTTTTCCCCCTGCCCTTGTGTTAATGCTAGCATATGTAAGCAGTATTTTTTTTTTTTCCTTTTTTCCGGTTCATATTTTTTTTTTTTTTTTTTTTTTTTTTTTTTCCATTTTTCCCTCGTTCATATTTTTTTTTTTTTTTTTTTTTTTTCCCATTTTATGGTCATATTTGTTACAGCGTTATATGGCCACATGGGCAAATTGCCATTTGGATGATTTATTTTTTGGATAATGCCTTTTTTTTCCTTATGCCATTTGCTTTTTTTCCCATTTGCTTTTTTCCCATTTGCCTTTTTTCCCATTTGCTATTTTTCCCATTTGTTATTATTCCCATTTGCGCCTTTCGATTTTTCCCTTTTTTTCCCATTTTTACCACTTGACCTTTTTAAATAATTTTCCACTGCGTTTGTACCAATAGCGCCGTGCATACAATACAGCAAATAATGCAAATAGCGCGCGCGCCTTTTCAACCATTTGAAGGAGCAAACAGAAATTGCGCTCATTTCAAATTCACTGCTTGTTTGGGCGAACCAGTTTTTGCGTGCGGCACGTATGTCACCAACAATATGGTCGTGACTATGTAAACGAGCATGCACGTACCGTACGTATGCGCGAAAATCGCATGGAGAGGGCATTCATATGCTGAAGGGGCGCACGAGTTTGTTGCATCTCGAGTGCGGATTGTTCGTGCCCGCGTGGGTGGCTGAATGGTAACTGCATATGTACAGTTGCATGGCAGCGGAGAACGCGAAATGTAAGCGGCATATGCAAGCGGGATATGCAAGCGGGATATGCAAGCGGGACACGCAAGCGGGATACGCAAGCGGGATATGCAAGCGGGATACGCAAGCGGGATACGCAAGCGGGATACGCAAGCGCGAAATGCAAGCGAGTAACGTAAGCGCTAAATGCAAACGCGCGATCGTGCCTGCGTGCCCAAGGGCGTACCATATCATATCCTCCCCCATTCACATGTAACACTATTGTACCATCAGCATGCCACTGGAAAAGAAAGCCACCTTTTCTCTCAGGCGATTGAACTTTTTTTTACATTACGCATCATATGCGTTCCTATTTTTTTTTTTTTTTTTTTGAACAGAATTGTTAATCATGCGTGGATCTGTTATGTGCATATGCCGCGTATGACGTTAACGGCAAGGCGACTTTTTGAGTGCTCGCGCTTGTTCACTTGCCCAATTTGTTGAGCGGGCATACAAGCGGGCACGCGTGCATACGCCCACGTGATTTGCATAGGCATATGCGTACACGTATACGTATGCGTATGCTTATACACACGCTTACGTACCCCCGCTGCGCCTTCGCCCCCCGCGTTTGCCCTCGCCTCTTTTTTTAAAAAAAAAAAGATTTACCCAAACGAGTGAGCGATCGAGTGAGCGATCGAGCGAGCTGTGCACGAACAAAACGGCACACTTTTTTTTTTTTTTTTCTAAAAAAAAGGGGGAAGCGCATTAACAGAAAAGGATGCACAAACGGAGAGCATCCCTTTTCAGAGATATGCTCCTCTAAGTGTGAAACGCACGCGTTTTGTTTTACATGTCCTCGTGTGCACATTCGTTTGCATGCGAGCGAACAGGTGAAAGCGCTGTGGCTACCCATTGAGGGGTTACAATAAAGGGGTATATATATATATATGCCTACGCGCTAGACGCACAACTCATATTGCATACACGTGTGTACTGACGTCCCTACAAAAGGGAAGCACGTGAAATTTTTTTTTTTTTAATTCGCGAGTGGTACACGTAAGGGGAAGTAGTTCCACGCACAGTGCTTCCATGCCACACTTGCGCACTTGTGTATAACTGCTTTTTTTTTTTTTTTTTTTATGCACTTTTTCTGTGCATATAAGGATAAGAGCGCCTCTTTGGAAAAGGCTCCCCTCATCTGGAAGCACAACTAAGAGACAACCAAAGCGCGAAATCGAAAAAATAAGGATGTGTGTAGAGGTACGATGAACAAGATGAAGAGCGAAGAGAGAAGGAGCTCCAACGACTCAAGTGTGAAGAGCAAAAGTGGCGGCAAGCCGACCGCCCTCAGTTTAGAGAGGAAGAAAAGTGCCGGCGGGGAGGACCGTGCCCCCGATAAGGACAACAAGAGTGGCGGCGGAAGTGGCGGTGGAAGCGGCGGAGGAAGCGGGGGAAGTAGTTGGAATAACCCCAGCGAGGCGAATCACAGCCGAGCGGAGAGCGCCTCCAAGAAGAAGAGCGAAAAAAGCGCCGAGCAGGGCGGAAAAACAAACGCCAGCCACGGCAGCGAAAAGAGCCATGACCAGGGCAAAAGTAAAAGCGCCTCGTCCTCCAACAGCAGATCCAAAGTTGACAGCTCGAAAACGAACGAGAAGAAGGAAGGCCTCAAAAATGTCAAAAGTTTTAAAAGCAGCACGAGCGAGTCGCTGAAGCATAAGGGATCCAACTCGAGGGAGAGCGTAAAGTCGAATAAGAGCAAAAGTGAAAAGGGAGGAGGTGCCAGCGGTGGGGGTGGAAGCGGTGGGGGTGGAAGCGGTGGGGGTGGAAGCGGTGGAGGTGGAAGCGGTGGAGCCACGGAAGACGGCAAGAAGGATAAGTCCCCCCACCCCAGCGAGGACAAAAAGAAGAAGCCCCTCCCTAACGATAAGCACGACGTTAAAGTAAGCAACAAATTAATTTCGAAGAATAGCAAGCCCAAAAATGTTAGCAGTAGCAGTAACGGTGGCCCTTCCACCAGCCACAGTAGCGGCAGCGCCAACAAAGGTGGGGATGAGAAGAGCAAAACGAGCGTTCCTCCATCCGCCCAGAAGGAAGGCATAAAAGGCCAGGCCCCCGCCGGCAGTAACAGTAGCAGCAAGGGGGGTTCCTCTAAGAATGACTCCTCGAAAAGCGGCTCAGCGAAGAATGACGCATCGAAGAGCGGCTCAACGAAGAATGACTCCTCGAAAAGCGGCTCATCAAAGAATGACTCTTCCAAGGGGGGCTCCTCCAAAAGTGACCCCTCCAAGAGTGACCCCTCCAAGAGCGGCTCAACGAAGAATGACGCTTCGAAGAGCGCCCCGCCAAAGAGCCTCCCATCCAAAAGCGCCTCCTCGAAAAACACGCCTTCGAAAAGCACCCCGGCGAAAAGCACCCCGGCGAAGAGCACTCCGTCGAAAAGTGAGCCATCGAAAAGTGAGTCATCGAAGGGTGAGCAATCGAAGGGTGAGTCATCGAAGGGTGGCTCCTCTAAAAGTGGCTCGTCCAAAAATGAGGCCCCCAAAGGTGGCGCTTCGAAGAATTCCCTTTCGAGAAATGACTCCATCAGAAGCAGCTCGTCAAAGAATGTCGCATCTAAGAGTGACGCGCTTAGAAGTAGCTCCACGAAAAGTCTTTCCAAAAACGGTAACCTGGAAACTGTTAGCGGCGAGAATGTTAAGAAGGAGAAGAAGGCTCCGGCGGTATCGGCTGCTTCAGCTGCTTCTGCCGCGTCGGCTGCATCGTTGGCGTCAAGCAGCAGCAAAGTAGGCAAGAAGAGCAGCGAAGACGTGGGCGAGCTGATGAGTACCCACACGGCCAGTTCGAAGGAGGAGGGCTCCAGGGCCAGTAGAGGCGTCTCCGACGGGAAGAAAAAGGTGAAGGCGGAAAGGTCCGAAAAAACAGAGAAGGAAAAGGGCAACAAAAACGTCAGCGAAAAGGACGCGGTGAAGAATAGCCTCTCCAAGAGCAGCAAGTCGGGGGGAGCTGAAACGGTTAGCAAGAAGGATGTCTCGAAGAAGGACGTCCCGAAGAAGGATGCCCCGAAGAAGGAAGTCTCGAAGGATGTCTCTAAGGATGCCCCGAAGGACGTATCGAAGAAGGGTTCCTCGGATCAGAAGAAAAAGAAGAGCAGCAGTAAGAGCAGCTCGAAGAAGGATCGTCGGGGAGACTCCAAATTGAGCAAGAGCAAGAGCAGCAGCAAGAGCAGCGGTAAAAGCAGCGGTAAGGATAAAGGCAAAAGCGCAAAGTATAATGAAGAGGAGGAGGACACCGAGGAGGGGGAGAGCGAAGTGGATGACGCGGAGAATGATGAGGAGGGAGAGAGCGAAGTGGAAGAAACGGAGAATGACGAGGAGGGGGAAGAGGAGGAAGGTGTAGAAGCGGGGCAGGGAGAAGAAGCCGGGGATGACAAAGAGGAAGAGGAAGAAGAGGAAGAAGATGACGAGGATGAAGATGACGACGATGAAGACGACGACGATGACGACGATGAGTACCGAGAAAATGACTCGAAGAGACGGTCGTCTTCGTCGTCCAAGCAGGCCGCCAAGAAGGACGGCGCGGCGAAGAAGAAGAAAAAGAGAAGCTCCTTCAGCCTCAAGAAGAAGAAGCGGTACCCCAAGGGGGGCCAGCAGGATGTCGGCAAAAGTGGCGACAAAAGTGGCGACAAAACGGTCAGCAAGAGCATCAGCAAAAGCAGCAGCAAAAGTAGCAGCAAGAGCAGCAGCAAGAGCAGCGGCAAGAGCGGCGGAAAGAGCAAGAAGGCCGTGAAGAAGGAAAAGAAAAAGAAGAAGAGCAGCAAGGAGAAGGAGAAGGGCAAGAACAACGTGAAAGGCGAAAACGCGTCGGAGAAAGATTCGGAAGAGAACTACTTCGACGACGACGAGTTTGCGCTGAAGGCCAGGAGAAGCGTGCTGGAGGAGAGGGAGAGGAAAAGGCAGATGAAGGAAAGTTACATTAAGCAGATGAAGCTACCCACCTATGCAGACGATGAGTCCATCCTCTTTATTAATAACCCCAACTACGTGATGGTGTTACTCTTCCTAACTGTTTATAAAGATGTCCTCAAAATGTGTTGGAACTTCAAAGACATTGATGAGATGTTCCAGAAAAAAGAAACCACCGAGTTTGGCAGGAATTTCATTCTTAAATTATTTTTCTTTCTAGGGAGGTACTTTAACTCTAAATCTATTTTTATGTATAAATACATTTCGCGTATTTTTGAGGACAAGCAGGCTTCCCTGGCGAGGGTGGTGAATTTCCATGAGCTTTTCCCCGTGCTCGAGGGGAGAAGGGAGAAGAAGAGCAAGTCGGGGGGGGGCGGCGGTGTCAGCGGAGTCAGCGGAGTCAGCGGCACATCTGGTGGGGGGAGCAGCTCCAAGAAAAAAAAGGATAAAAAGAAGGACAGGAAGGACAAGAGTAAGAAGAAGAAGGTCAAGGCGGAGGGGGACGTCAAGGTGGACGAGCTGTTTGACGAGGAGACCATCGAGCACGACGACGTGCATGATGATTTGCATGATGATCCGAATGATGATCCGAATGATGATCCGCATGATGACCCGAATGGGGACTTGAAGGAGGAGGAAGAAGAGGACGAGTTCGACGAGGAGGAAGACGAAAATGAGAGCGATAACGAAGTGGGCGAAGCGGAGGAGGCGGACGAGGCGATCGACGCGGAGGACCCCTTCGAGGGACGCGAACGTGACTCCCCTTCGAATGAAGCGAATGGCGCGCCAAAGAAGTTGAGCAGCCAGGGCAAAGCGGAGCAGTCATCATCAGATAAGCTGGCCACCCAGGAGGAGGAGTCCCACGCGGATAGGAACCTCCAAACGGGGGACCCCCAAGGAAAGGACGGATCCTCGTTGGGCGTCGCGGACGGTGAAAGTAAAGCAAGCAGAGCGAACGAGGGGGAGGCACTCCCGGCGGAGAAGACGCACACCCAGGAAGGGGAAGAAGCGGTGGAAGGGGCGGAGGCGGCGGAAGCGACATCCATCGGAAGGAGCGGCCACCTCGATGGGCTGGTGCCGCAGCAGGGAGTTACCACCACCACGACTGCTGCGACGACTGCTGCTGCTGCCGCTACGGCTGCGAATGCGACGTCTCCGAATAGCGGAAAGCCCCTCGGGGGGGCGGACGGCCAGCCCACCGAAGGAGTGAAGAACGAAGAGCTGGGAGACAACAAAGGGTTAAGCAAAAAGCTGTTTCTCGAGTGGGACGACCTGAGCGTGATCTCCAAATTGAGGATCATCAGAATGCTTCTGAACTTAGTGCTATGCGAAAGTAACAACTTAAAAAAAATGTTAACAACGGAAAAAATAAATTACAATAATGGGTACCTGGGGAAAATTAAAAATGAGAAATACTGGTTGATTCTGAATGACACCATTAACATAGAGTTTAAGCTTTACGTGGAAAAGGAGGAGAAGGGGAGCTTCGAGTTCCTGTGTGATGATGATGATGTCCTGTATAGCATAGGCTACAACATGTTGAAGGATACGGAGACCAAGGTGATGGGGGAGACCATCATCGAGAGGTATAATAAGATCTGCAGGGAGAGGAGAAACAGAAGCAGAATTTTAAAGCAACAGAAGAAGCTCTGCTCCGATTTTAACCTGAATGGTGATTCGCTGCTAATCTCCAAGAAGAGGCAGCATAAGCAGGTGGAGCACTTTAATTTTGACAGTGATAAGATGAGAAAGAAAAAGAATGAGGGTGGTAGCATCTACGGAGGGGGGGCAGCCTCAGGAGGGGGTAGCTACTCCTCTGGGGTGAATGCCAACAATCCGTATGCTCTACAAAAAAATAATTACCAGAAGAATGATAGATCGTTTAGGTTAGCTGCGAGGAATGCTCAGAAGGGTAACGGGCTGGTGGGCGAGTTGGATGGGCTGGAAAATCAGGAGTACTTGCGAAGTGGAAGCGCCGTTGTTGGTGTGGATGGCCTTATTAGCAAGGGGGGGGCGACGGATGCGGCTCTGCTTGGCAGCGTTGGAGGGGCGTCCGTAGCAGGAGTGGTGCTAGCAGCGGGAGGGGCGCTGGCAGCAGGAGGGGCGCTGGCAGCAGGAGGGGCGCTAGCGGCAGGAGGGGCCGCTGATGGGTCCCTTGGCGCGCTGGGCGCCGGGGGCGTCGTGGTGAAGGTCCCCCAGAAGAGGGGCCGGAAGAAAAAGTCGGAGAAAAAAAAAAGAGGGCGCAAGAAGAAGATTCTCACCGAGGGGGGGGGAGCCACAGCAGTCGGAGGAGTAGCCGTCGGAGGAGTACCCGCGGGAGTAGCCGGGTTGGTGCCCGACCCGAACAACCCACTGGGAGCGGTAGGCCAGGTGAAGGACGCGAAGAAAGCCGCGGCTTCCTCCACCAGGGTAAAAAAAAGCCCCTACTCCAAGAGGACCCCCAAGCCAGCAGTGTCGATCAAGTACGGTACGAGGAGTCACTCCACCAGTAAGTACAAAAATGAGGCGATTCAGTTTGGAGACTTTGCCCTAAACCATGGGGTAAACCCAGAACCACTGTATAAGAATGGAAATTTGGAGGCGAAATATTTTAACCCTAGTATGCATGTAAATAATTTTATAAGCCCCAATATGAGCAGCGCCTATGGCATGCAGAGCAACCTGCTTAACATGAGGGGGGGCAAGATGGGCGGCTCCCCCGGGAGCTACAACTTCCCCTACATGTATAACCCCCAGCTGTACGGCCAGTACTACATGTACAATGGGAACATGTATATGATGGGCGGCGCTGCGGGGGGCTCGGCGGCAAACGGGGCGACGATAAGCAGCGCAGGCACGTTGAACAGCAGCAGCATGGGCCCCGGCGGCAGTGGCGGAAGCAAGGGAGCTCTGAGTGGCAACGACCCGGAGGGAGAAGGACCCAGTGAGGTGAGTGGAAGCGGGGTGGCCGCTTCGTCGAGCAGCCAGATGAGCGGCCCGATGAGCATGCTGAACTCGGTGAGCGGCGGGATTAGCGGCGGGATTAGCGGCGGGATTAGCGGCGGGATTAGCGGCGGGATTAGCGGCGGGATGAACAGCGGGGTGAACAGCGCGATGAACAGCGGGGTGAACAGCGCGATGAACAGCGGGGTGAACTACATAGATCCCATGGGCAAGTACCCCCCGTACGTGATGAACACAGGCGCAATAAGCAACCTGCCGTCCAGCCCCATGTACAGCGCCCTCTACAGTTTGAAGTTCCCCTACATGAATAACGACGTGATGAATTACAATTACAATTTGAGCAACTTCCAGAATGTGGGCTACGACAAAATGGGCAAGGCGGGGGGAGGGGCAGCAGGGGCAGGAGCGGCACCAGGGGCAGGAGCGGCACCTGGAGTATCCCCCGGGGCGGGGGCGGGCATGTTCAAGAGGTACCCCAATTTCATGGGCGGAGCTTTCCCCCCCCCGTACAACAACATGAGCAACCCATATGCTAACTACAACGCGTATAACATTGGCTACCAGAGGAATGAACCCTACGGGTCGATCCCCGCAGGGGGGGTGTCGCCATCAGCAGCGGCAGCGGCGGCTTCCACGCCCGGAGCGGGGGCCACTGCCGGAACGGCCGCTTCCCCAGCTGCAGGTGCGAGCGGCTACCACATGGCCAATGTGAAGGGGCGAAGTGGAACCAATGACATGCAGAGCGGAGCGCCAACCCAGGAGAAGTCAGCAGCACAGTTGGTCCCGCCAGCCGCTCCATCGGGCGAGACAAACCAGAAGGAAGAGACAAATCGAATTGAAAATCTAGCGAACAACATGATGATGCACCCAGGGAGTAGCGCAGGCATAAATCTTGGTAGCAGTCTTGGTAGCAGTCTTGGTAGCAGTCTTGGTAGCAGTGGAAAGAATGCCAGTTCTATGGCTAGCTTAGAAAAAAGTGTTGTTCAGAATGACCTGAACGGTTCAGGCAAATTGGCAGGAGGGGAGGTGTCCGCTTCAGGTTACGGCGCTGGCGAAAGGGACATATCATCTTTGAGGGCGATGCCGGATGGTGGAGTCCGATTGGAAAATGCCAATCTGAATCACCCGCAGCCCCTTCACCCGAGTGGGGCTCCCTCGGAAGGAAGTTTAAAGCTGAACGGGAGTGGCCCAAGCGGGAGTGGCCCAGGCGGGAGTGGCCCAAGCGGGAGTGGCCCAAGCGGGAGTGGCCCAGGCGGGAGTGGCCAAAGCGGGAGTGGCCAAAGCGGGAGTGGCCAAAGCGGGAGTGGCCAAAGCGGGAGTGGCCAAAGCTGAAATGGTCCAAGCGGAAGTGGCCCAAGCGGGAATGTCCCAAACGGAAGTGGCTACCTTCCCGTGCATGACCAAAGCGTTAGCAACAGAGGCTGTGGCTTCACCAACCCGGGGGCCCAGCTTCCCCTGAGCAGCGTCAATAGCTTTGCGGTAGGCCGAAAGAGTGGCACGCGTGAGGCGGCAAATGCGGGAGGGAGGAAGCGGCGCGCCGGTGACTGGGCCGAAGAACGAGGGGTGGCAGCGAATTGGCGGTTAGGCAGATTGGCGAACAGTCGGGGTTGCTACTCAGAAGGAGCTGCAAGTTACGAAGACGAATCAGATCAGTTGGTATCCCGTTTGTGAATAACGGGGAGGTATCTTTCCCCCCCGGGGAGGAGCACCTCGCGCTGGGGTTATCCAAAGAAAGGGGCAGCATACCCCGCGTCGGCAGGAAAAATGTTCTTCGCCTTTGCGTGGTCGTTAGGTGAGAAGCCACGAAGAGACGAAGGGACGAAGCGGCGAAACAACCAACTTGACGCAGAAGCAGTACCTGTGGCAGTACCCCCCACCCGGGAGCTGCTCTCCCCTTTTCACATCGCACGAGAGAGCGACTTGGCATGCCCGTGGGCATACCCATGTACCTACGTGCAGGTGCAGACGCGCTATGCTTCATGCGTACGTTTCCAACTCAGCGGGGTTAACCGGTCGTGGCTGCGAGGAGTGCCCCCTCTTACAGTTTAGCGCGCCGCCTTGGAGCAACTTCCTTTTACCACCCTCTCATTGGACCCCTTCCTTTTACCATCCTTTCTTTGGACCCCTATCTTTTACCACCCTCTCATTGGAGCACCTCCATTTGACCCTTTAACCATCCCACCTTTTCGCCACCTCCCCGTGATGCCTCCAAATTGGCGTTTTCGCGGGAGTGGCTTTTTTTTTTTTTTTTTTTCAATTTTTCTTGTTAAGCAGCAAGTGAATGACACCAAGCAGAAGCTTCTTCTTCTTCTTCTTCTTTTTTTTTTTTTTAAAATGCCATTCGTCTTGTTAAGAGTCGCTGCGTGTTGTGTGTTTACTGAGTGCGTGGGTGAGCTGGAGGAGGCGTGTCTGTCAGATTGGTTAGATCGGCCAGATCGGTCAGATCGGTGAGCATCGCCCTGTGTGCGTGCCTTCACGAGGGGGCACATTTCTCGGATTGACTGCCCCTTCTTCCTTCTTCTTCTGCTCACTTTTTCGCAATTACTTACGTCGCTTTGCATATTCCCCTTTGTTATCCTTTTTCACTCCTGTTCCTCTTGTGTGCACGTTGGTCAGGACGAACGTGCAAAAGGTTTTTTTTTTTTTTTTTTTTCTTTATCCTCCTCCCATTCGTGTGTGCACGCGCAGCTGCGTGCGTGAGTTTGTACAGGTGCATGCTGTACATAGATGGCTAGACATATGTACATGTGTGTACGAACGTCCTTGTGCGTGTAGAAAGCGCGACGTCCCATGTGAACCTCTGCATGAGGAGTTGTGTGAAGTCCTGCGGGGCGGATTGATTTCCCCCCCGCGTTATGTGTTCCCCATTTTTTTTTTTTTTTTTTTTTTTCCCTTCCCTTGATATGATAATTGACTTTATAAAACAAAGCAACACACAAAATAATGGAACAAAAGAAATTGTTTTTCCATTCATCTGGGGGTAAGTTTTAAGCTGGCTCTTTGGAGTGGCTCATTCCGCGTACTGCAAAGGGGGAAACAAGTGCCGCTCCCCCTCCCTATGTTGCGTGTTAGAAGCTTGCACATGGGTGTAGAAGGCCAACTGTGGACCCCCATATACATGTTAAGCCCGTTTGAGGCTCCTCCGCAATTCTCCTCATTTTTCCCTGTGAATAGTTTCCTGCACTGAAGGTGGTGAACGCGGTTCGGTCGTTGGCAGGTTGGCCCCCCGGAATTTCGCACAAGTTAGCGCTTCAAATTAGGCTGCTCCATTTTAGGCTGCTTCACTTTGCTTCATTTTTTTCCCTCCAAATGGGAGAAGGCCCACCTGCCAAGTGAGCGCCAAGCGATCGCCAAACGGCGGCCCCCCTTCTGGTGAAAAACGAGAAGTTGCACGAAGGATAGTAGCTAGAAGGAATATTCAGCTGAGGGGGAATTTTCTCGTTCGCTTTTTTCGCGTATCCCTAGGGCGTCACTTAAACGGGACAGCCCTTTTGCCCCATAGAAAAAGTGCCACCTCTCTTCGGAAAGCCATCCATTTGAAGAGAGGAACAGCCACACGTGGATAAGCACGCGTAAAAGGTACGCCTACACATGGGTATTGCATCCCGGGGGGAGGGAACACATTCAGTGAAAGGAAACACCGTGGGGCAATCGCAGACCGGCAAGGCGCTTACCACAGACCGCGAACTCCCTTACGACAGGCCGACCACTCATATGCGAAGGCTATTTAGGAACTTCCTGCGCGTTGTGAACGCCCGGGAGAAAAACGAGCTGGACGATAGCGCCCTCCGGGAACTGAAAAGATGGGGCCGGGAAAAGGTCCTCCGGAATGACCAAGTGCTGGAGGAGTACCTGACCTATCGGCAGGTGTTGCACGACTGCTCCAAATTTTTGAGCGAAAATGAAGAGAAGAGCGAGGGAGACAAAATCGAGACGGTGGCAAATTATGTGGGCCTCACAACGGTTGCCGCGAAAAGGGGCAGAAGTACCCATGTGCATACGTGACGTGTGCCATGCACGTGTTCACATGGGGTAGGTTCCCCCGTATTGATCAAATACACCGTTAGCTTTATACCACTGTTTTATTTTTAACTTTTTTTTTCATTCGTTTTCTTGTTTTTAATGTTTTTCCCTCGCGGCGCAGGCGACCCTTTAATTATGAAACTACGCACACGCGCGCGTCTCGCCAATTCAAAATGGGTTTTTTTTTTTTTTTTTTTTTTTTTTCTTTTTTTTCGCACTCTGGGCGTACACAACAGGGAACACTTTAACAACTAAAAAAATGTTGCGCGCTGCGGCGAAGTGTAGAACGTGGGGGGGGGCGGCCGCACAAGTGGTAGGTGCCAGCAGGTGGGACACAAGCAGCTTCGCCGCGCCTGCACGTATGCACGTCTGCACTACTTCTTCCCTACTTCCACAACTTCCTGAGGGTGAAGTTCTTCTCGGCGTCCTGCTTCATCACCTTGGCGACGGCCATCTCGAAGTCCTCCTGCGTGACGTGGACGCGCCTCTCGCGCAGCGCAAACATGCCTGCCTCGGTGCACACGGCCTTGACCTCTGCCCCAGAGCAGTTGTTCATGTCCGTGGCAATCTTCATCATATCGATGCCCCTCATGAGGTTCATCTTCCTGCTGTGGATTTTTAAAATCTCCATGCGAGCTTCAACATTAGGGTTAGGGAATTCAATTTTACGGTCAATTCTTCCTGGTCTTAACAACGCCTCATCCAGGATATCAATTCTGTTGGTACACATGATGACTTTAATATTTTGTGTAGACTCAAATCCGTCCAGCTGATTTAGCAGCTCCATCATAGTCCTCTGAACTTCTGAGTCTCCATGCTCTCCTTCTATCCTTTGACTTCCAATGGAATCTATTTCATCCATAAAAATGATAGAGGGGGCATGTTCCCTTGCCATGACAAATAACTCCCTCACCATTCGTGATCCTTCACCGATGTACTTCTGAACCAGCTCAGATCCTGAGACTCTTATGAAGGTGCAGTCTGTATGGTGTGCTACCGCTCTGGCTAGTAGAGTCTTTCCTGTTCCTGGTGGGCCATAGAGGAGGACCCCTTTCGGTTGTGAAATTCCTAAGGACTCAAAAATTTCTGGATGCTTCACAGGCAACTCGATCACTTCTTTCACTTCCTTCACTTGTTGGTCTAACCCACCAACCATTTCGTATGTAGAGTCCGGGACCTTTTCTACCTTCATCAGAGACACAAGGGGATCTACCTTACTCGGAAGGATCTTATGCAACTTATAGGAGTCATTATATAAAGCCACTCTCGTGTTGGGTGTACACTGAGCTATGTTTACGCTATGGGATATGTCTACCACGTATTTTCCTTCTGGGTTTATTTTTACGAGGACTTTGTTTTTGCCCATGGGTTTTACAATTTCGCCTACATAAGAGGCAGCTTCCAGGAGGTACTGAATCTCATCACATAGTTCCCTCACTCTTGTGTTCAGTTCATTTCTCTGAGCTTCCAACCTCTTCTTGTTTTGCAACTTTTTATTTATGATCGATTCGTATTCCTCAATTTTCATTTCGTAATACGTTTTGATGCCCGACTGCATTTCCTCCTCGCTCTTGCTCGCTCCGCTGGGCTCCTTCTTGAGGTCCTTCTTGGGCTCCTCCGGCAGCTCGCCCGCCCGCACCTGCATGTCCACGGCCGCCATGGGGGTGCCGGCGAGTGCTCGGGTGGTTCTTCGCGAGCAAGGCGGCAAGTTGACTTACTTGCCAATTTGCAGGCAGCTTTGCAAGCCGCTTTACTGGCCGCCTTACGAATCGGCTCGGAGTGGCTAACGCGGCGACGGCGGGTGTACCGGGTTAACTCACGCTCGCCTCGCGAAAGGGCGCATTAGAAGCAGGTGGGGGGAAATATAGCGAAATATAGCAAAATGTAGCGAAATGTAGCAAAATATAACAAAATATAGCAAAATATAGCAAAATATAATCAAATCAATGCGAAAATGCAACTAAACGGCGGATGCAAATTTAAAACGCGGGAACGGGGGGAAGGATGATTCAAAAGGGACGCGCGCGAAAGGTGTGAGCGCCGCGAGGGCAACTTAACATTCAAAGTATGGTGAGCGTGCGAACTGTGAACGTATGAACGTGTGAACGTATGAACGTGTGAACGTATAAACGCACGAACGTATAAACGCACGAACGTATAAACGCACGAACGTATAAATGTACGAACGTATGAATGCACTTTTGCACGCACGTATGCCCTGTTTCCTATCCGCCAAGTCGTTCGCCTTCAGCCCGCGCTGTTCACTTGCACTGCTGGTCGTTTTGGCACTTTCCCTTCGCGTGTCGGGGAGACCGCATCTCCAGGGAGTTGCGTATTGACTAACGTCGCACAGCATTGGTTTTTCTTTCCTTTTCTTTTGCTTTTGCTTCTCTTTTTTTTTTTTTTTTTTTTCTCCCCATTTGGTGTGACCCCGACTGTTCACCTTGTACTTCATGTCAGTAGGGCTCTGCGGGTGTGACATGGCCGGAAGTTGCGCCAGGGCGCCCTTGCGTGGGTTGGGAGCGACCAGGCGCTATTTCGCTTGGCACCCCGCGTTCGTTGCGCATCATTTGGGGTGTAATTAACGGGAGTGACACTTGCCACGTTGCCACGTTGCAATTTAAAAATTTCCTTATTTTTCCTTTCTCTCTCATTTTTCCCAAACACCCGACTTGTCGCAACCTTCGCGCGAAAGGGCATCCCAAGGATTGCTCCCTTTTCCGGTGGACTGGCGTTGATAGGACAGTTTATTTTTAAAAAAAAATGCTGTGCCATTTGTTCAGCCCCTTTGACGTGGCATTATATTTTATTACCCCCCCGCTCGTCGGCATGTGAACAGAAGTACACGCTGCCTATTTCAGTTCTGTATGATCGGCAGAATGGGCGAAAAAAAAAGGGGCACACAGTTTTGAGGCAACAGGTGAGAGACGCTATTTTATTTGTCTCCCCTTTTATGTCACTTCTTTTTTCGCGTGTGTGCGCTGTTGGCATAATAATTGGGAGGAAAGGAACAACTTGATGCGTCCACGTGTAGGCTCCTCACCAAGTGGTGATATTCGGGTTGGGGACAGCGCGATAGGCACATGCGTTGACGTGGCCAAGTGTGCAACAGCATTCTTAGAGTTGGGAAGAAAAGTAAAAAAAATGGAGGAGTTACAGCACGCAAGTAACCGACCCCGTGGAGTAGTACACCCCTTTGAAAAAAGTTAAAGCGATGGAATGTTAAACAAATTTATCAAATAAGTGGCAGACAAATGGAGCAAACACAGCAGAGGTGACATATGTGCACATCTCCCCTCGTGATGTGCACACGTTAATGTTCTGAAGAAGGACAGATTTGACCAGCGTCATTTTATAGGTTAGCAGTTTGTTCATATCGGGGGAGCTAGCCAATTTGCTTGATCATTTCACTGCTGCGCTGTTTTTTTTTTTTACCACTTTTCACCTGCACAGTTCAGAAATTGTGTATGGCCCCACCACTCGTCTGCTGAAATGTAGAGCTGCCCGGTGGGGAACTCCTGCCGAGTTGTTAGCCACATTCAGCACCTGCGAATAAATGTGACTCACATATTTGTTGTTTTCTTCTAACGTTTCTTTCATCAATGCGTTTAGGTTAATGTCGTCCAAAACTACGAGGAGAAAACTTACCTTCCTCGCGTCCTCCAATTTGATGAAAAAAAATGAGTCAGCTGTGTGCATGGTATTTTTTTTTTCGTTCCCTTTTGCCTGAACGGTTAAGGCTAAATTGTTTTTTTTTCTCACCTGTGTGCAATCATCTCCGCGGGAGTGCAAATCGAGCAGGAAACCCCAGTAGGTGTACAAAAAAATTAAAAGCTGGGATTTGTGTACTGGCAGAATGAATTGCGCCCCATTTGTGACCACTTCCCTGTGGCGATAAAACAGGATGAAGTGGGAGAGGAGCTGATAAATGTTGTCCAGGGTTAAGCGGAGGTGCCTGTCGAATGATCTGCTTTGTTCCCCCTCGTACTGCAATGTGCTAATGTTGTAAAGGTAGCCAGTAAAAGCGTACAGCAAATTGGAGAGCGTTTGGTTGGTGTGGCGCAGGCTGGGAGGATGGCTTCCTCCGCTGCTTCCTAACTGCAGATTTAGGATCCCACTTTGGCGATTTCCTTCAGAGAGGGAGCGGCGCAGCCACTTGGACAAAATCGAAAACTGCAGGAGGACGAATTTGGAAAAACAAGAATAGAGCGGAAACATGGCGTGTGCGTTTTTCACGTAGGCCAAAAAAAACATGGGCACTATTTCGATCAGCGTGTTTTTGTTCCGAGTGCGCAGGATATATTTCTCCTCCTGATTGTGTAGCGAGTATAGTGCCAAATATTTTTCTATCTTCCGCATGAAGAGTACGCAGAAAAGTTTTTTTTTTTTTAAGTCCTTCCAATATTTGGAGAGAGAGTGAAATATCATGGACAACTGCAAAACGTCAAAGGACGTTACCCTTTTGAGCACTTCCGATTCTATTAGTGTTGAGAGAATTTCCCTATCTACACACATGAGTTGGGTTAGGGCTTCTGCCAGTTGGCACACGTCGATGTTGCTCATGTGGGGCATCATTTGGATGGTTTTTTCCCGCAGAAAGGATGTGAAGATGGGATCTGGCTCGTTCTGCATTTTAACTTTGGACAATACGTTCATCAGGATGCAGAAGGTCCTGGGGGGGAGGCTTTCCAATGTTGCGTAGTGGAGATCACGGGAAGAAATGGGAGGGAACACTTGGCACTGATCGAGGCTGCTCTGCTGAATGTGTGCGTCATTTGGGATATGTGCGTCTACATTGCGAGGTTCACTCGACTTAACATGATGTGTACCCCCTCTTTGCGAAGCTGCAAAGCTATCGTTCAGCAGAAGGTGCCTGAGCAGCGGCACAAAATTGATGCCTCTCCGTTTGGCGGAAAACACCTGCACAACACTAACCCAGTTGTTTAGGTCATTCTGCAGAGAGATTTTTCCTCCTCGAATGGCATAAACGATGTGGTCATTCAATTCTTTCACCATGTAGTTACACTCTTCACTTCTCTTAAATGTATGAACGAGGTTTGGCAAACATTCGGCGTCGATGTTCCCCTCCTTTAGTAGCGGCTCAACGACATGGGTATATAAAAATTTCAAGTGGACGCTCCCCAGAAAGGTGTTCTTCGTATAGGGGATGATTTTTTTGAGCAATGCAGCGACGCCCGTTTCTTGGCTGTACCGATCGAAATGTAGGATGACGTGCTGCAAGTTGCGCTGGATTATTTGCTTGTCGATGTTTTTCTTCTCCATCAGTTTGCCGCCCACGAGCAGGCGCACAATGTGCCTGTTCATTTGGGGGAGTCCACGTGGAGCGGTGCAATGTGGGGCGGTATAATGTGGAGCGCTATAATGTGAAACGATGTAATTTGCATTTATCCCCCCCCGTGGTGGCGGTCAAAATGGACGGTCTTCCACATTTTTTTTTTTTTTTTTTTTTTTTTCACCCATGTGGAGGTAGCGACACAATCACGTGCGGCCTTTCCGCGGAAGTCCGACGCGTATCTGAGAGACCCTCTAAAGAAAGGCGTCCTCTTGGAGAGCTGCCGGAGGGTTTATTGCTCATGTAGGTGCCCAGAAAATGGCGGCACGAAATGTTGGGAGAGCAGTTGTTCTCTTCAAAAAATATTCCCCAAGTGGACATAAAAAAAAAATCCGTTTTGGTCCCTCACATTTGTACGTTCAGGGGAGTTATGCGCAGGTACACCCTACACAGAGCGTTATGTTCCCCCTTTCCTTTTACCGTACAGGTGCGGATGAAAAATGCTCCCCCGTGGGGTGTTGCACGAGGGGGGAAATATCTACAATGCAAATGCGGCTAATCATATTAAAATAAAATTGTGGCAGTAAAGTTCATGCCCAACCTTTTCATGCGCTGAACGTGCAACAACGTCGGTGAGAGTGCTTTCACTTTTGCTGGCGAATTTTGTTCCGTTGAAGAGGTTGTTTGAGCAGAGCTATCCCCACGCTCTCTCCTGTTGCATCGTGAGTTAAGTGAGTGGCGCGTTCTTGCACGACCTACGTGGGGCAGGAATAGAAGAGCGCCACTAACCCCTGCACGTGCAAATGCTCTCTACATTTGGCTACTACTCATTTGGGTATATTTCTTTTCGAAAAGTGAAGTCATTTTTTTTTTTTTTTTTCCCCACTTGAATTTTAACCTCCTCTCATGTAACTCACAATAGTGACACTTGTTTTTTTGCTCCACCGCAGAGTAGCAACTGTAATATGCATACGTGTGACAAGTTTGCGTAGATATGTATATGTATAAATATATGTATATATTTTTCCACTTTGTTTTAACTTTTTTTTTTTTTTTTTTTTTGCATAGCTAGCCGTACACTATTACGTTTTTTTTGATGCACAATTTTGGCATACTTCGGCGATAGCGTTACTTCCAAGTGGGGGAAGGATAACACTGGAGTCCGTCCGTCCATCCGTTCGAGCGCGCACTGGATCGTTTCCTTCTCCCCTTTATTCGGAAGAGAACACTTGCATATCGCTGTCCCTTCAGGGGTGGGTCAGGCTACTCTCTCTGCGCTGTTTGGCAAGTGCCCATTCGTCAGTACGCCTAAGCAGTTTGCTCCCTTTTTGTGGAAATTGCAGGTGCAGCTGTCAGCAGGGGAGTGAATTGTATATACCCGTGTAGGCAGCTAGCCAGACCGAGAGTAGAGGAAGCCACGCACCTTGGATGTGAGCAGGCCGACCAGGTTATAAGCAAATCGGTTGCTCATCTTCGCAAAATAAAATTCCTGACCGCGCTCCTTCTCCTATCCCTCCTCTGCAAGCTCACCATGGAGTATAAAAAAACGAAGAGGACCAACCAGTACATCTTTGAGGGGAGCAGACACCAGGCTAAGGTAATGGCATATCGTCTTAACCCTCCCATTTGCAACTGCGGTGTAGTTGTGGACTGGGGGCGGCGGTTATTCTGGGAGAGTCTTCCTGGAGGGGGATAACTACGAGGGGGGAAATTTTCTGCGCAGACTTCTCCTTGTTCACCCAATCACATCCGCATTTTCGCGTCAGCGTTTTCGCTTCCTCCGCTTCACTTCACCCCTTCATTCCTCCACTTCACTCCCCCCCGCAGAGGCAGAAGATAAACGTGAACGCGGAGTGCAAGGGGATCCTGATCTCCACGCTGAGCCCCAAGCGGATGACCGTGGGCATAAAGGAGTTTTTGAATTTCCTGAAGGTTCACTTTCCCAGTGAGGCCGATGAGGGGAAGGTGAAGCCAACGGGGGAGAAGCAGGCGGAGGAGAAGTCAACAGAGGAGACGAAGCAAACGGGGGAGAAACAAACGGGGGAGAAGCCAACGGAGGAGAAGCCAACGGAGCAAGCAGACGCAGACGCAGACGATGCCGCGGAAGGACAAGGCGGCCGCGTGGAAAAACAACTGAAGGAGGAAATCGAAAAGGAAAACTTGGAGTACAACCGCTTCGCCCCTCTTCGAAATATCGTAAAGAATTTCACCTTCATAAAATTTAACAACGCTACGGAGAAGAGCCCATCGGACATTGTGCAGCAGATCTTCGTGTTGGCTCACAACAAAAAGGAGAAGTATATCCTCAGGCACCTGTGCAAAATTATTCCTCTGGACTGCATCTGCAAGCCGCACTTGTCCCCCTTCATAAAGGCCATCCTGCCAGTCGTTAAGAAGAACTTCCCCCAAGGGACCTGCGTGCAGGAGAGTTTCACCGTTGGTCATCTGTCCAAGCTGATGAACGTGTCGGCGGAGGAGGGTGAAAAGAAGGAGGGTGAAAAGGGGGAAGGCGAGAAGGGGGAAGGCGATAAGAAGGAAGGAGAGAAGGAGGATGATAAGAAGGAAGGTGAAAAGAAGGAAGGTGAGAAGAAAGAAGACCAGGCAAAGGAGGACCAGGCGAAGGAGAACAAAGCTGCGGAAGAGAACAAAGCCGCGGAAGAGAACAAAGCTGCGGAAGAGAACAAAGCCGTGGAAGAGACAAAGCCAAGCGAGGACCAACAGCCCGCGGGAAAAAAACTTTCGTGGGCCCTCATCTACAAATGCTCGAACACGAAGACTCTCATGAAGAGGGACGTCCTGACGGTGCTAGATAACTGCATAGGGAACAACTATTCTGTTAATTTGAGTAGCCCCGACTTGGCCGTGGTGGTTTACGTAACAGAGGTTCGTTTTGCATTCTTGAGAGAGAGGAGTGGCGGGGATGTATGCGGTTTGCTGTTATTAAAGCTGTCCCTTGTGTTGATACAGCCCCTTTGGGGGCTCACCTGTTGATATGCCTCCCCCCCTATGTGGACGGGCATCATTGCGCAGCTGCTTTATCTCATCACTGTAGAGCTGCTTCCACACAGCTGCTTTATCTCATCACTGTAGAGCTGCTTCTGCACCGCTGCTCCTGCACAACTGCCTCCGCTCATCCTCCGTCGCACCCCCTCCCCCCTGCAGATCATGTGCGGAATCAGCATCGTCAAAGGTTACGAGAAGACGAGGAAGTTTAACATCGCGGCGTTCAACGAGGATTCCTGAGGGGACTCCTCCCCAGTGCGTGTGCGTATATGTCTACATTCCACGCACGGATGCACACCAGCGCGCATGTGGAAGGGCGCGCGTGAGCGAGCTTTCAACACACAGCACTCTTCCAAAAGGGAAGAAAGTGCTGTGCATTAAACACTCCATTCACGTTTGTAAAATTCAAATTTGAGTTTTAATTTTCTCCATTCAGTTTCGTATGCGTTTTAATGCCCTTTCCAAGTTTATTACCCATTTTTACACCTTTGTGGGTTTTTTTTTTTTTTTTTTTTTTTTTACCCCATAAACATTTTGAATCGTTTCAATGGCAAAAGTGGGATGGTTAATACCCCCTTTAGATGTTTCGTTTTGTCTCGCTTTTTTATCCCCCGGAGAAAGCGCGTTGTATGCGATTTGTCGCCCCTCTGTCGTTCCTCCTCTAACGATTACTTGGCCATTTCGATCGCCTCGTAGACGGGTACACATGGGTACACCGCCATGCGGGCATTCAAAAAATTAACCGCTCAACGTGACATGATTTTTTCGACTGCGGCGTTTTTCTGTGAGTCCCCTCCTTTGAATTGACGAATGGTTGGGAAGCGTTGACGCGGCTTGCCAACCAGGTCCACCGCTGCTACAAAGTGTGTGCAAAATTTTTAACCCATTTAAATTAAAAGTGGCTCAAACGAAGTAGGTATATACCCATTTGGGGTGAAAGGGTACACAAATTGACCCCCCCATTTAGGGTCCTCTCCAAGCAGGTGTTCCAAAATGGATGTCGAAGAGAAACTGCTGAAATCGTTTAAGGAGGTGAGGAAAACGTTTGCAAAGCGCCAAGGGAGGCAGGAACAAAACGTCATTTCGGACTTTCCAAAATGGGAAGACAACTTCTCATGCGATGAGTACTCAGTTAAAGATGTGGTACGTCGTGCAAGAGAGGGGGGAGGAGAAGGAGAAAACGAAACAGGCAAGTATAAACACGTCTTTAACACCTTTGAAAATGATATTAACTACTACTTAGGTGAATATGTAGAAGACATTATATGCTCTTCCGTCGCGGGTCGGAAGGATGACGGCTTCCCTCGATGGGAGGAGGAAACGTTGAGGAAGCCGTCGGACGTAATTTTTCAGCACTTGATATGTGGCAGTTTGATGGGCGAAAATTTGAGGCGTTACGAATGCAGCTCGAGGTACTTCGCGCCCACTGCGGTGGAGGACGCGTCCGAGTAAGTTCGTCAGATGAGCGGTTGCTCAGTCAGATGAGTGATTGCACGGTCAAATGTGTAATTGTGTGCGCCCTTGCGGTCGCCTGATCCATACCTTCTGACCCACACGTGTGCGCCCTTGCGGTCGCCTGATCCATACCTTCTGACCCACACGTGTGCGTGCCCCCCCGGGGGAAAACTCAGCTTTTCAGATGCCTCCACCAGTTCGAGTGCTGACCAAGGGGGGAAACAGCCCCCCATCAGGGACATAACGCATGAGGTGAAGCAATGAAAGTAGGCGCATCATGGGGAAGGAACATAAAAAAAAATGGAAAAAAAACAGCTGCAAAAAATCGTTGTGCTTCAAAATTAGCATACATTTTTCATCTGGGTGGAGCGCCCCCTTCAAGATTAAATGACACATTTTTGTGTCCTCTCATTTTTTTATTTCTTAAAGGTGTGAACGAGCTTTTTAGCCAGTTCTGCTTTTAAGCGATTTGTTCAAAGTTTGCATTACGTGTCTTTCTCAAACCGTTCCACACGTTCTTCGTGCAGATTTGGAGGATGCACACTGCTATCAGTTTGGTTTGCCAAGCAGCGATCATTTGTTTATTCAGCTAGCTAAAATGTGGAGCCATTTTTTTTTTTTTTTTTTTTTCTCCGTGTGTTTGCCTGAACAGTTCATGCGAATTGGACACCGCCCACGAATGGCAACTTGGTGAGGCGTACCCAAATGACGATTTTGATATTACCCTTAATTTGCGCAATTCCTCACATTTACGATTATGCCGAACGGGATGCGGCAAAATGAAGAATTGTTCACCCAACGTGGGGTGATAAAGCTAAAAAAGGAATAACGGAGAAATGGGCCAGGATATGCACATTCCCCGATAAATAATTTTATAAAACAATTTCACCGCTGCACAATGTGGTGTTTTTTTTTTCCCCCTTTTGCACTTCCCTATGGGGTGAAAACATATTCCTACTCGCCACTTTTTTGTGAGTAAAAATAAATTAAGACAAATCTAGGAAGCCATGCCCTTTTCATTAACCCATAACACACATCGATGGGGGAAAGAGTAAGGAATGAAAAAAGAAAAAAAAATTTATTCGCAGCTGAACTGATTTAGTGTCCCCCACGTTGAAGCAGATACCAACCTGGTGTTCCCTTTGCATATATAACGATATAAAAGCACTGTGAATATCCCCTTTTTTAAGTCGCCACACCGTTGATGGAAAAACTGTTTTGTAAGCACCCCTACGCATTTTCGTTCGATCTGCGCAGCTTTGAATATGAACCTACAGAACTGCCATTTTTCTGGCCGCCTCCACGCACATCCAGAAGAAGAAGAAGAAAAAAAAAAAAATGGAACGTGCGTAGGGGTTGTCTATACCAAATGGACAGACATGCACGCTACAATGCTACGAATTAGTCGTTTCACACAAGGGGTTATTTCAAAGAGGGACAAAAAAGAAAAAGGGGAACAGCAAAATTGGGGATAGCGCGGCGAATCCACATGTCCACATTTACCCCCGTAATGTAAAAAAAAAGAAAAAAAAAAGTTTCCCTTCCGTGAAAAAAATTCTCCCCATTGAGCAGGCACGCCGTTTCGCGAAATTGATGATGAGGAAAAAGAGGATTTTACGTTTTAATTTTTTCCCCTCAAAAGTGTTTGCACAGTGTATTGATAAGGACAAACGGACGAGGAAAAGGCTAATCAGAGAGAAAACCCACTGCGTAAAAATCCACTACGTAAAAACCCACTGCATAAAAACCACTACGTAAAAAGCACTACCTAAAAAGGGGGGACCGCTTCCACGGGGAGGAGCTTCATTTTCTACTTTCCCCTTTGGGAGCTATAAAATCTTTTAAAATTTGTTTTCCTCATTTATGGGTTGGTACGCCTATTTGGGGAGAGCGCGATGCGGCCAACATGTGTGTTCACTGCGCATACGTGAATACGTCCTTCCGTCCGTACGTACGTGCGTGCGCACGTGTACACGTTGAGGGTGGAGGTACGCACGCACGGGAAGTGTACACCTCCAGCGCGCGTTGCGTCAGAGTGAGTTTGGAGTGAAAATTCGTTTAGCAGCGCTTCGTACAGCGGCCTCCGTTCAGCGGCGATTGCTTCCCTTAAGTGACCCTCCGTTCAGCTAAACTTTTGCTCACTTTGCTGTATCCTGTCGAAGGCCACGCGCGTCCCCCTTCCGCGCAGTTCGCCCCACTGTACATCGCTCTGCTCGTATTCGGCGGAAGGCCGTTTCGCCCACTTGTATTCTTCCCGTTTGTTTATATGCCAACCGGTTTCTCCACTTATGCCCACTTGCCAACTTGCCCACTTCCCTTTTCAGCCTTTTCAACGCTGTATGGCACCCGCTACCTCGCGCTAATGCTAATGGCTTCATTTTTTCAGCCCCACCTGCGCGTTTCGTTCGCCCCCAATTGTTCCCATACGAACACGCGAACGTACATGCGCAGGTATACACGCATGCATATACATTTTTTTTTTTTTTTTAAAAAATCCTGGTCGAACGAAAAAAATTATCTTTCCCCCAAGTTCATTCATTTTTTTTTTTTTTCCTCCTTCCCCTGTTTTTATATTTATTTACCGCATTGTTAATCATCCTTTTTTTTTTTTTAAACTATTTAGATGTAGAAGGTGGTGAGGCTATGTCAATCTGAAACAAGATGTAAGAGTTGGACGAGTTTCAACCCATTGTGATGTATTTTTTTTTTTTTTTTTTTTTTTTTGTACGTGCCTATTTGTTTGCGCCACCTTTTTTTTTTTTTTGGTGCTACGTGTTTTTTTTTTTTTTTTTTTTCTCGCTCATCTGTTTTTCCTTTCAGAGGGAATTGATCCCCTTCAAATTACGTAGACGTGTCCTACGCGAAATAGTTGAGTAGTTCCCCCTCATTGGTAGATGCATTTGTGTTGCTGTACCTCTGGCAGCGCATGCACGTGGGGTGAGTGCGTTGTGCGAACTGCATGGAAGCTTCAAATCGCAGCGGTAGCTTCCACACATTCGTGCCGCCTACCCATTGCCAGAAAAAAAGGGAAAAGCGAAAAAGAATGCAAAAATAATGATAACGAGGGATAAGGATGAGAGCGAACTGGAAGACGAGGGTGGGGACAATTTGTTTCGTCGGGGCAGAGATGGTGAGAGGAATGGCCTGCGCGATAGCGGTAGCTCCGGGGTGGAAGTTCAGATGGTAGTACCTGGAGGGGCTGCGCCGTACGGGAAAATCCGAAGGGAGGATAAGGCCGAACCAGCTCGTAAAGGGAAAGACGCATCGGTGAGATTAGACGTAGAACGTTACTCAAGGAAAGAGGCGCGTCCTGCGCAGAGGCTTTTCACTGGGAATCTGTTTGAAGAAGTGGCCCCCATCCAGGGTGGGAATAAGGCGCACGTGAAGAAGGAACAAATGGGCAGCATGAATTTTAAGGCGAGAAAGGTGGTAGGGGGTGGCGAAGAAAAGAAAAGGCTACCGGAGGGGGCCTACGGGTATGTGGGTGACGGGAAGGGCGCCAGCGGAAGGGGCGTCAGCGGAAGGGGTCAAAATGGGGCAGTCAGTCGGGGGGGAGCGATCGATGGAGCGATCAATCGTGGGGAAGTCGTGAACCGTGGTGAAGCAGCCCATCGAAGCGGCCAGCCCAACGGTGGAGCTCCAGAAGATGTGATCGTTCTGCGAGACGACGAAAGTGGGGACAGCCCCGGGGGGAGAAAAAATTTTTCAACCGAGGGATTATACCCATTTGAAGATAAAGAACGGAAGAACAGTCAGATGATGAAAAAGGGTTTCCACAAAATGATTAACGATAATATTATTAACAAATTGGTTCATAAGACATTTAATAATATAATGCACAAGACGCCCAATGAAAGCGCTGTTGTGTCTTCTCCTGATGCTGCAGCGTTGGGGAGTGCGTCACAGAATAGCGGTAGCCATAAGAGGAGCGCGCCCCTGTTTGAAGACTCAACTGTGAAGAAGGAGAAAAAGAAGAAAATGAAGAGAGCGGGGGAGGAAGCTGTTTTGAATGGAGGGGGAGGCGCTGACTGCGGGGGGGTGAGGGGCAAGGCGGGGAACCAAGTGAAGGTGCGAATGAAGAAGGAGCCCAGGGGGAGAGCGGCAAAGGAGGGGGAAGCCGCCAAGGAGAGAGAAGCCCCCAAGGAGAGGGAAACCCCCAAGGAGAGAGAACCCGCCGAACCGCCCAGGAAGGACAACTTTCACCTCTACTGCCAAAATCATAAGAAAATTTTCGGAGACGCAGATGGTGGGGATTTGTTAAAAAGTGAAAGTGGAGGGATGATGGGGTCCACGAGGGAAGCTCCTCGTTCGAGTGACCCCCTCAGTGGAGACACCGGCAATGATCGCATCCAACCGATGGACAGTACCCCCCTGGGGGAGCAAAAAAATGAGGAGAACTTGAAGAATCAGCTGAGCGAAATATCGAACATAATTTACAGCCAAAATGGGGATGATGGTAATCCAGTGGGGGGAAAAAGCCAAGAGGGAGCAACGGATGAAGAAAAGAAAATGACCTACCCGTCGATTTATAAAGAGGATAAGAAGGAATGGTTTCGAGCGAACAAGCAGGACGAGTGGGTCGTCCACAAGTTATGCGATTGGCTGTACAATGTTAAGGATAAATTGTACTTTAACATAAAGACGCAGGGGATTTACTATGTGAAGGACGGGTCCTTTCGCAAATTCGAGAGCTCCTTTGACGAAAGGGGCGACGCCACGTTGAGTCGGAGCGGCAGTGGAAGTGGAAGCGGCAGCGGAGGGGGCAGTCAACTTGGCAGCGGAAGCGGCAGCCAACTTGGCAACTCCCTGTGGAACGCGCACAAGAACGGCTTCCCCTTCGAATTCGACTCTGATGATCCACTGTTGAGCAAGAAAGGGAAGGCCATCAGCGCAGATGGAAGGAACATTTTTGCAAACGCGAGCGACGTGCTGAGCGACCACAGCGTGCGGGCGAACCCGTGTGTGTTTGTTGAGGACAGCGGCAGCATGGGAGGGAACAATTCCAGTAGGGTTATCAGTCGGAGCAGTAGCGGGGGGCGAGGTGCCGAGGCCGACTCGGGCAGCAGCATTTTGATGGGTAAGAAGGCGGAGCAGAGGAATGGCGGCCCGGTCAGCGGCAGTCCCTCGAATGGTAGTGCGGCGCGGGATAGTCACTCAGGGGGTAGCGGTTCTGCAGATAGTCGCTCTGCAGATAGTCGCTCTGCAGAAAGCCGCTCTGCAGAAAGCCGCTCTCCTGAAAGCCGCTCGCCTGATAACCGCTCAACAGATGGGCGCCCCGGGCGGGAGAGCGCCGAGGCGAACGACGAAACGGTGGAGGAGTTCAGCATGGTGCTGGAGGACGACTTGGTGTGCGGCACGTACAGCCAAATGGGGGACCACAACAGATGCGAAAATGAGGATTTCTACGTGACAAAGGATATCCTAGATCTTAATAACGTCTCGGAGAGTGACGGCTTGTGTTTCTTCAGTGGGGTGTTTGACGGGCACGGTGGCTCCAACTGTGCGAGGTACGTCATGACCCATCTGAAGACAAATTTGATTGCCAAGTTCAGGCAGTCCTTCCCAATCACCTGTAAGAAGCAATGCAAAGATAAAGAATCCAAACTGAATGACCTCAGCGTGGAGATTAGGGCACTATACGATAGCTGCATCAAGGGATTCGATATGACAGATAAGAATTATATAGAATTGTCTAAGAAGTATGATTATAAGGATGGGTCCACCGCGTGCATCGTTTTGATTTACGGACCAGATGATGATGGGTCTCTTAAAGTGCTGTGTGCAAACTGCGGAGATTCAGGGGCACTCATATGCCACGATAGAAAACCAGTGAAACTGTCACTAAGGCATAAGCCGGATTTGCAAGAAGAACGGGTCAGGATACTAAAGTGCGGAGGGATCATAGCCAACATTAATGGGATCAACAGAATTATTACAAAGCATAAGGTGAAAGGACAGACGGGTAGGGAGAAGACCTTCTTGGCCTTGTCTACCTCTAGATCCTTTGGGGACATTTCCTATAAGGTCCCAAGAAAAATTGTCTTGTGCAAACCGTTCATCAGCGTTTACACCATCGACTTTGATATGGATTCCTTTTTGGTGCTCGCCACTGATGGGATTTTAAATGTGCTAACAGACAAGGAAATTATTGACATCGTTTGGAGGAACATTCACAGGAAGCCGGAGGAGGCTGCGGAGGAGGTGGTTCAGGAGGCCTCCCGGCGCGGCTCCACGGACGACAAGACCTGCACCGTCATCTTCTTCTACTGGAGGAAGGACATCTTTCGCGGCGACTCCGAGGACGCCTCCGTGGACGCGCCTCCGCGGGAGGAGGCCCCGGGCGAGGTGAGCGCGGCAGAGCGGTGGGAGGAGGCGGTGGTGATGAGAGATGAGCGGTGGGAGATGGCGGTGGTGATGAGAGATGAGCGGTGGGAGATGGCGGTGGTGATGAGAGATGAGAGGTGGACGGATTACCCACGCGCCTTCCCTTTTGCGGCCTCCCCTTTTCGCCGCTTCCCTTTTGGCGGCTTCCATCTTCCCTCATTTAACTTCCCTTTCTCTACTTCCCCTCCCTGCAGGACATCAACATGTTTTCCGAAGTTTTCTAACCAGCGCTGCGTCAACTTGGGTGAATTTTAAGGGACGGCTCCGGCGGCCTTCCCATGAGAGTCGCCCCCAACTGGCACGCCCTTTGGTCACCCCGCAGATGTCACCCCATTTTGATCCCCTTCCCAAACGCGCGAAATTTGTTTTAATTGTCCCTTTTTTTTATGTACCTATTATCCCCGTCGTAGTGTGTTGTTGAAGTTTTTTTTTTTTTTTTTTTTTCCCCCCTTTTTGGGCCAACGCAAAATTTGAACAAATTGCAAATAAAAAAATAAGAAAGCCAATTAGCTGCCTTCGCCGAAGGTGTGTTCCCGCCATACACACACGCATAAGCATACTCATACATACGTGTACACACGTGCGCCCTGATTTATTCGACGCGTTGCCAGATGTAGGTCCGCTTCAACCCGTCGCAAGCTGCATATTGTAGGGTCCAACTTTGGGCAGTGAGTTTGGGTGCCCCCCCAAAGGGATGCCTCCTCTTCTCTGTGTGTGTGCAGCCCCTCTTCTCCGCCTCCCCGACCAGTCACTCGCCCGACAGCTCCTTCAACTTCTGCATCTTCTGCAGCTCCTGCAGCTGAGAGAGCATGTAACTCTTCAGCAGCGGCTTGTGAAAGGTCACCAGAGCGCCTCCTTCAATGTAGGAGTAATTTTTTATGTCCTTAATTAACGGCGCAATTACTTCCTCTTGCTTGGTTTGCTCGTAGCCAAAAATTCTGCTGTCTTTTAACTTTACCAGCTTTTGATATAAGCCATTATTGGTGTCCTTAAAGCCGAAAATAATTTCGTCTTGACTCTGTTGCAGGTAAAGGAAGGAGGATTTCTCGTCTGGATTTAAAATGATATTTTGGTGAAGCTCTCCGCACTTGTATTCTTTGCTTAACATTTTGTAAAATGAGATGAGGGAGTGCCTGTTCTTCAAGTTGAACGGCGCGAATTTAAGCACTTCACTGTGGGCCCGTTTCATGGTGTTCTCAGGTGCGGCGTCTGGGGCGGCTGAATTTGCGGCTGTTTTGGGGGCTGCCTTTTTTGCGGTTTGCCTCCTCTCTGCTGATTGCACCTGAACGGGTGTGCTGCTTGCCGCGGGTCACTTCACTCGGACAGCTGCCTGCCTTGGGTACATCCGCCCATGTGCACACGTTAACGCTTTGCAAGCCCGTGAAGGTGGGCCCCTGCTAGGCGATCGCGACGGTGGAGCGGTGCATATGATGGCGGTTTCGCGCAGTTACGCCTATGCGAGTGCTCCCAATAATGCTACCAATAATGCTGCCAAATGTGGCTGCTCCTCTTTTTAAACTCCTTTATGTGGCGTAAGGGAACTGTTTTGCGAAGATGATGCGCATTTTGAGGGGGAAAAAAAATGCACACTTTTTAAAGCGTTCCTTGGAAAATGCCGCCAAAAAAAACGCGTTGCGATGAAGCAAAGGAATGTAAAAAAAAACAAAACGTGGGAACCACCTCCTGTTGCCATATACCAACGAACGACAAATTATTCGTCACATTTATGGGGGAAAAAAAAAAAAAAAAAAAAAAAGCGCAGATGAGGAGCAGAAGACGTGGCAACAATTTTCACTCCCTTCGAATGGCATCACAGCCTAGGCATTTTTCTCGTCCCCCTCGGAGGGCGACTTGACCGATTTGGCTACCCAATCTAAGTAGTCCTGAACGGGAAAAGGGGAAAATTAAAATGGTAAAAATATGTGAGAGGTTACGCCCCTCCTTTGGAGGTCTTATCTTCTCATTTGGGCCGAACGGAGGGGGCCACAAGTTGTGTAGAGGTGTGCACAGGTATGAAAAGGTACGAAGCGATGTGTAGAGGTATATGTATATTTTTTTTTTCTTTTTTTTTTCGCGCGTTCGCTGAGGAAGCCTTTCCCAGCGGTGCTTTCGTTCGTGTGCCGGAGCTACGCCAACTGCACGCCGTTACATGCACGAAAGGGTACACGCCGCACCCATGCGTACACGGGGTGCTCATCCACACCAGCTGCTCCAAACCGACCTTGCTGCCTTGGTGTATTGGGACGGAAATGACCTGAATGGGGAAGGGGGGCACCAAATGGGGACAATGTAAAAGGCAGAAAAGTGGAGAGGCGAAATGGCAAATCATTGGCAAATCGGCGAACGGATATACCAACCCCCGAACCCCATGTTGCCTCACCTCTGGCACTTCGTACGGATGGTTCGCTTTCACCGCGTCCACAATTTTGGCGAATAAATTTTTCTTCGTTTTGATCATCATCAGGACTTCGTTATCGCGCTGCGCGGGGAACCAGGCAAGAATGAACGGCGTGCGGAGGGGTCAGGATGCACACCGTGACGTATAGAGGTACAGACAGGCAACACTCAACGCACACGTGGAGGTACACACAAGCAACAGTCAATTCGCACGCACGCTCGGTGACCGTACAGCTATCTCTCCCTTCCAGTGATATAGGCTGAGGACGCCGGGGATGATGTTCACGCAGCTGGCCAGATGATCTTCGAGCAGCACGTTTGAAATCTACAAAGTTGGAAAGGCGTGGCGAGAAAGGGGGCGTGAAAGCGTAGCGGCGCACATGGGGGAATGCACAGGAGGAACAACTGCTCAGGGGGGAACGGCCCCTCAGGGGAGCATTGACTCTTCGCTTGTTTTTTTTTTTTTTTTTTTTTTTTCACATTTCCCTTTGCTGCTTTTTCCCCTATTGGTCTGCCTCGTGCAGGACCCACCTTCTCCGCGACATCGCTTCCAGGGGCGGTGACGTACACCGCTATGAACTCTGTGGGGTCTTCCATTTTGGAGCAGAAGGATCTCACGCAGGATGAATTCCTTCTGCCTCTCCCGAGGGAACCTTTCTTTAACAACTTTTGCTTTGTAATGTTATTCACAAAAAGGGAATGCAAAAGTTGGCTGTGACACCGTATCGTTGTGGAAGCAGCTAGCGAAATGAACATGGTCAGGAGGGCCGCTGCGCGCATGAAAGGTGCGATTAGCGTGGGGGGGGAAGCGGCACGTGCAAAGTAGGAGGATATCAGCGAGTACACCGTGGGGGGGAAGCGGCACGTACAACGTGGGCAGCAAAATTTCGCAACGCAGCGGTTGGGAGGGCACACCTACGCGCATACACGATAGGAGAGTTACATTCATGCAAGTGTATTCGCTGCGTATCCGCTGTGCATTCGCTATGTGTGCGCGGGGATGGCTGCCATACAGCCCAATTTTTGGCCATACGTTGCATAGGCAGAAAAGAGGTAAGGCTTCATCCTCTTTGCAAAGCCGCGGTAGATGGTTCAACACGTTGCACAGAAAGGTGGCAATTTAGCTCGGCGCATTTTGTGAGCGTTCCCTGTGCAGCGATAAAATAATCGAATGCAAATTGGTACGTTTCATGTGATCTTTTTACACCCTCTTGAAATTTTAAAATTTTATGTTTTTTTTTTTTTTTTTTTTGCTGAATGGGGTGTAGGGGGCGGGTTCAGTTACGTTGCTACTACGCCGCTAAACCGCTACACCGCTACACCGATACACCGATACACCGATACACCGCTACACCGCTACACCGATACACCGCTACGCCGCTTCGTCCGATCCTTGATCCGGGCAGTCGCCCTCCTTGTAGTTCCACCACTCTGACTCTGAAGGGGAGGAAAGGAGGACGCGTTATCAAAACGAGGGAAAGGGGGTAAGAAATTCTCTAGTGGGGACACACTTGGGGGGGTTTTCCGCCGCGTTGCCACATTTGGGTCAAGCGCGAGGGGAGAAACGCAGGTGTGTAAATCAGCATGTGTGCACATATATGTATGTGCATACCCCCATTGGGGGGCTTTTTTTTTTCCCCCTCTCCCTCTATCTCTCTTTCTCCCCTCCCTAACCTATGCTGTCCCCGTCCGTGTTATCCTCCGAGTCGTTGAGCGGAATCAGCGTGGGCGCAACCCCGCGGACGGTGAGCGGCAAATGCTCAAAGTGGAAGGTGTCATTTCTTTCGAATTTGCATTTTCTGTCTGCAATCAGTGAGGCGAATGCCTGGTGCGTAGCATCCGTCAAGTCGCTAGAGGAGGAGGAGACGTCCAAAAATTCTAACGCACAGTAGGGCATGGCAAGTGCATTAATGAGGAGAGTCAACCCTTGGCTGTTAATGCGGCAACCAGACACATTCAGATATTTGAGGCCCTTAAAACAGTTGAGCGAAAAAGAATCACAGGAATGGTACCATTCATCATTTTTGTTATATATTAAGTTTCTCCTTTTTTCTTGCAAGAACAGCAGTTTGGACGTTTCGCTAGCTCTGTTAAGGGATGGGACACCGATGCAGGAAAAGAAATTGTGCTGTTCGTTGTGTCGGTTCGTGATGACCTCCTTCCATGTGTGTATCATTTGGGGATGGCCATTTTTGAAATTCGTTCTTTTCGCTTTGGATAGATGGAGAGGGGATGAGCTGCCTTCGCTCGAGTTGGACGTCGATTTTTGCGAATCAATTTCGGGGAATTCTTCCCACGCCGGGGGGGGTCCACAAGCGTTATGCAGATCACCCTGTGCGGTTAAAGCATCTTGACTGGCGACCCCCCCCTGCAGTTGCGTCTTCATCTTGACCGACCTTTCTACAAAGCTACACTGCATCACCAACGCGTCGGCAAAGTACGCACATGACAAATCCGTCAAGTGATTATTCGAGAGGGAAACTTCTGCAATGCTCAGGTTGGATGGCAAAGTCTCATAACAAAAGTGTTTCAAATTTTCATCGGTAATTCTGTTACTTGATAAGTTAATCATTTTTAAAGTCTCTTTATTTTTTAACGCTTCGCTGAGGCTGTTCATGTTGGAAATGTGATTGTTCGAAAAATCAATCGCCGTAATGCTGTTTTTATTTTTTTTTAAAAATTCGCAGAAAAGGGAAAATCCATGGTCATCAACTTTATTGTTCGCAAATGACAAAACGGAAAGGTTGGGCGCTTCCCTCAGTTGCTTAACCAACTGGTTAAGCAGTTCGTTTCCATCCTCCTGTTTGTCTGTGCCGCTTTGACCAAAGCATATGCTCGATAAATGCAATTCTTTTAAGTTTAATTGGGATGCAAATAACATTTCCATATGGTCAGCGAATAAAGCGGAAGCAATGCCATTTTCGGACATGTTTAAATTGTGTACGTGTGTGCAGTTTTGGAAAAAGGCAAAAAAGTTCGCATCACCCAGTTGGCTGTTTTTTATGTTTAATTTGATTGTCTCATTGTTATCCTGACTGATCACTTGACTTAATTTTAACAAAACGGAGGGACCCAAACAATTGTCTGACAGGTCCAATTCACGTACATTTTTTGTGTGCATATTTTTTATCGCATTTTTTGTGTGCATATTTTTTGTCGCATTTTTTACCTGACTGTTCAGGTGAAAATTGGTGTCCATTTGTTCTCCCCCTGGGGAGAATCCTCTTTTGGAGGTCAATTTTTGGGGGAAAAATTCCTCCACAATTTCGTTGGCGCCGTCGGACTTGATCAGGTTGTTCGACAGATTTAGGGAGGCCAGTCGGGGCAGGTACTTGAGGCACTTGGCCAGGATCTTCGCGCTATCCTTCGGGGGGGGGACGGCGTCGTGTGGGCAAAGTGGGTGGCGGTCATTGGCGTGATTGGCGTGATTGGCGTGATTAGCGTTGATTAGCGGTGGGTGGCAACGTTGCTACTTTTTTGCTACTCTTTCGCCACTCTCTCGCTGCTCTCTCGCCGCTCTCTCGCCGCTCCCTCGCCGCTCCCTCGCCGCTCGTTCTAACATTAGTCAAGTCGTTGCTCGATAAATTAAGCGTAACCAAGTTCCTGCTTCTCAGCACGCAGGGGATGAGGATGGACATACCCCAGTCGGAGATTTTTAAGCTTCCAAGTTGCATTTCCTTAACTGGGTAGGGGTGCGCGCTTCCCTCGGGCAGGCGGCCCGCCAGTTGACCTGACAGTTGGCCCGCCTCTTGACCCGCCTGCCGACCCACCTCTTGACCCGGCTGCCGACCCCCCTCTCCTTCCCACTTGTAAACATTCATGCTCGAAACGAAGTCCGCGATGTCGTCCTCGTTCACCATCGGGCTCGTGGCGTACATGACATTGTCTCTTAGCTTTATTTTGTAAGACATGGTGGCGCGGTGTGTATTTGGGAAGGGGGGTCTCTCCTCGATGGAGTGATTAGAAAAAGGCAGGAATGGGGAGACAGATCGGGCGGGACAGCCGATGAGGGGGACAACTGTTGAGCGGTACTCTCATGGGTGTGTTAACCGGGGAGGAATCATACACACGGATGTGCAGCAACGGATGTGCAGCAATGAATGTGCAGCAACGGATGCGCAGCAACGAATGTACGCGCACATGAATATATGGAAGGGCCTACAGTCGGTGTGCTCACTGCGTCGAGTTTTTGTTCCACTGTTCCCCCGAAAAGGGAGAGATGGTACGCGGGGTGACGTGCGAAATGGTCTGTGTGGAAACTCCAAGGGGGGGAAAAAAAAGGTAATAAGTGGAAAAAAAAAAAAAAAAAATGCTCCACTTTACTCACACTGTGTTGTTTCCACTTAATCGAATTAAAACACTTTCTCAAAAAAATCACTTTCGTTTGTCACTAACAACTTGCACATGCACGGATGCGCGGTGGGTTTTTTTCATTTTTTTTTTTTATTTGATGTCCCAAAAAGGTATGCATTAAGTGCTGAAAAAAAAAAAAAAAAAAAAAATTTGCCTCTTTGCGCAAGTTCATCCGATAGGGGGGAAAAACATATAAGCGCCTTTTTCGAAATTATTTTTGCTGAGACATTGCAATTTGTGAAGGTGTAGTAGCCTGTGTTGCGGGGAAGTGGGGTGGCCCTATGATCAATCTGAGCTTCGTCTGCCTGGATAGGGAACTTCCAACTTCCGTTGTGTACCCCTTTGGTTGACTACCCCTAAAGGAGTGGTGTCCATTCGGTGTTTACCTATGCGCGTGTGTGTAACTATTGGTGTCTTTTTTCCAGTGTGACCCTCCGGGAGAAGATGATAACTAGCGGGGGCTTTCTCCGCACAGGGGTCATGAATGGCCCATGTGAACATTTCCACCTGTGTTGTGTGCCCCATTTTCTCGCGCAAGGAAAATGCTTACGATTGTAAGGGGGTGTAAATACCACATTTGGGTTATCAACCATTTGATTTTAGGAAAATAAAAAAAAGTTAAAAAAAAAGAGGCGTTCCTCATTTAAAAATTGGGTATGGAACACAGGGGAAATGCATTCCATGGAGGACGCAGCCTGCGTTGAGATGGAGGCGCATCGTATGAAGCTGCTAGCTGGGGATGGGACTCTGAAAAAAAAAAAATACCCTTAAAAATGTACACTTGTGCACTGTTAAAAAAAAGGAAAATTGGGAACAGGGCAGCACACAAGAATCTGAGCCTGCTCATGTGTCTGCGAGCGAAATGGCCCACATGGGTACGCACAGGGCGCACTTTCTTTTGTTATCGCGTCTGCCATTTTGTTTGTAACTTTGTGTGCGACTTTGTGTGCGACTTTGTGTGCGACTTTGTTACATCTGCCCCCCTTTTGGTGAGCACAACAACGGGGTGCACAAAATGGACACGTGATACGGGGGAGGGCCCGCCTCGTCGCAACTGAGCAACACTGACACGTGAGCGGCACAATTAAAAAAAAGTAGGACGGGGGAGTACATAAACGAAAATGCGCGCAGGACAGAAAAAGTGTTGTCTCATGCGCGAGCAATGGCGACGGGAGGGGGGTCTCTAACGGGCCGCCATTGTGGCATGGGGGGGCGCCAAGGTGTGTCCACGTAACTGTACGTGCACGGTTATGGGCGTGTATGTCCACATGCTCGTGTGTGTGCTTGCGCCGGGGAGACACTAAAAACTGGACGGGGGCCAGTTGTCCCGGCGCGGGGATGGGTACAAGGGGATCATCATAATGGGCAGCAAAAAAAAACTGCTAAAGTGTGAAGTGAAACGCTGAAAAAAATAGCTAAAAAAAAAAAAAATAGCTAGAAAAAAAAAATAGCTAGAAAAAAAAAATAGCTAGAAAAAAAAAAAATAGCTAGAAAAAAAAAAAAATAGTCAGCAAAAAATGGCTAGCAACAATATCTAGCAACAATATCTAGCAACAATATCTAGCAACAATATCTAGCAACAATATCTAGCAACAACATCTAGCAACAATATCTCGCAACAACATCTAGCAGCAAAAGCTAACGAAAAACTGTGGCAAAAAATGAACAATCAGGGGAGAAGAAAAATTTCCTACAACGCGTTAACAACGGCAGACCTGCGGGGGGCGCGAGCGTGGAAACGTTCTGGAGTGAGCGACGGACGGGGGCTTCCACACTGTAGCGGCGCGCGGAGGAGTCAAAATTGGGCGGGCACAAAAATGGGGTTTCTCCTGGTGAGCGGACGAGGCGAGGCAAACCGCAATAAAACGTGAGGGACTATTTGTCCAAATTCAAAATGGTATCCCTAATGTTGTAGTTCTTCGAAACGGTCCTGTAAAAATTTGACACGGAGTTGTTTATATTGTTAAAGGAGATGTTCACGTTGGAGTTATACTGCTTGGAGAGGGCCGAGAAAACAATGTCCTGCTTATCAGTGTAGTAGCTATTTTTGTTGTTACTTTGCATGTTTGGAAATTCTTCAGTTTGTTTATTTCTGTACATGTAATTATTTTCCTGTTTTATAAAATGGTTCATTCTGCTATCGTTTCGAGTGGAACATGGTGAGGGTGGGACGCAGGTAATTTGGCAAGCATTCGAATAGTAGGGGAGAATATTTCTATTGTTGATGGTGCTGAAGTTGTTTAGTGGGGAGTCCGTTTCCATGGTGGCGTTGCTGTTGCTTCCATTGCTTGGCGCGTTGGTTAAGTTGGTGACGCTTGTTAAGTTGGAAATGTTGGTGGGACTTGTTCCGTTTGGTCCGCTTTCGTTGGGTGCGCCCTCCCCGCTGGTGCTGTTCGATGCGCTGTCATTTCCGGTGCGATTTCCGCCGCTCCCGCCGCTATTCCCCGCGCTCCCACTGCTTCCGCCGCTCCCGCCGCTATTCCCCGCGCTCCCACTGCTTCCACCGCTCCCACCGCTACTGCAGGATGGCGTGGCGGAGACGTTCCTCTGAGCAGCAGCGCAGTTGGAAAGGCTCAACGTGTTGTGATTGATAATGTTATTAAAAACGTTGACTGCGTTAGAGTTGGCCAGATTGGTCTCGATCGGTCTGCTGTGAATGGCGTTCATTTTGTTTTCATACAAATTGGCATACTTCATTCTGAGGTTATTAGAATTGGTGTTGTACATGGGGATGAAATTGGTGAAGTTTCGGCTGTTTGATCCTGTCTGGTCTACGAGAGACTTTTGTCTTAACAATTTATTGCAGAGGACCTGAGCAGAATGAACCACTTTGGAGATTTTTTCTATGTTAATTTCTGTGTGGTCTATTACGTAGTTTCCTTTGGACGCCCTCATGAGGGCCTTTTGCATCCACGAGATGTATTTGATTAGCTCTATTATCATGGCAATAATTTCGTCTGGGTTTTTGCCATCAGGTTCGTTGTGGTTGTTGTGGTTGTTGTGGTTGTTGTGGTTGTTGTGGTTGTTGTGGTTGTTGTGGTTGTTGTGGTTGTTGTGGTTGTTGTGGTTGTTGTGGTTGTTGTGGTTGTTGTGGCTGCCGTGGCTGCTGTGGCCAGCTGTGCACGCTTCACCGGCACCTATGTAGCAGCTGCTCTTGAGGAAGGAGTGGGCGCCGCTGCCGCTACTGGCATTCTTCGAGTTGTAGGAACATATGCGCTGCTGGTGGTGGTGCTGTCCCGTGCCCGCGTCGTTCATGGCGGCGGCGCTTGCGCTGAGGCATCCGTTGTGGGGGGTACCGCCACTGCTGGGGTTCCCGCCGAGGTTCGCCTCTCCGCTGTGCATGCGCGCGCTTTCGCCGGCGCTGTTGTTTGCCAGGCTGCCGTTTCCCACGCCGCTTCCTACGCCGTTTCCCACGCCGCTCCCTACGCTGCTCCCTACGCTGCTCCCTACGCTGTTGTTTGCTAGGCTGCCGTTCCCTACGCTGTTGCTTCCCATCCCGTTGCTGCCTCCGAGGGTGGTCGCTCCATTTGGAGTTGCCATCGGCGCCCCGCCAGAAGCACCGCTAGCAGTTCCAATGGATTCTCCGCTCATGGCACCACTGGAAGGTCCGTCCCCCGGTGCTGCACCGTTGCTGAGACACAGGGCGTTACTCGCACCGGCGGCGTCGTTGCAAAGGGGGGCACTCTTCCTGCCCGTGCGCGAGGGGTTAACACTAGTGGCCATGGCAGCCGCAGCGGAGGGTGTGCAAGACGAATCGTTCGTGGTGTTGGAAGACACTGCAAGGAACGTCTGTTGTTCCCCCTTCACGTTATTCACCCGTCTCATTTTGTTAATTAAATTCTTCGGTTTCACTCTGCACGTATCACACCTCACTTTTCTGAGGAACCCCTCAATAGAAAACTTCGTAGCCTTCCTCTTCTTCCTGCAAATCTTGCAAGTCATTTCAATTCCGTCTGCTACACGTAACGCTTCTGCTTTGGATGTCGTCACAGCCACAACAGTCGTCTTCAGCATAATGAGAGTATCAGACAGGTTATTTTCATCCCCTGGAAAGAACGCATGTATTTTTTTTATTTCTCCTTTTAGGTTATATATTTTAAAAACATCTCCGAAGAGCATATAAGAATTCTGCGTGACGTAATAGCGCTTGGTTTTCACAACCACGGCTCTGTAATTAACAAAGTAAACTGACTCCACTTGGCTCGTCATGGCTGAGGAGGGAGGGGGTATCTGCCCCCCTGGGGAGGCCTTGTCGCTTTTGTAAAGGGAGTATTTTTCGTACTTATCTTCGTCCGAGGGCGTCTGCTCGTCCTTGGCCCTCTTCATCTTGGGGCACCCCTGGGTGAGCGGTGAGCGGGAAGCGATTAGCGGTGAGTGCTGGGCGGTGAGCGATGAGCAGTTTGTTCGCTGGTGAGCGGCTTGTTCTGAGGGATGCGTTCGATCGGTGGGGAGGCGAAAAAATGGGAGTGCCGAAAGGATGTTGAAAAAGTCGGAAGGGTTGAAGTAGGTGAAGTGGCCAAGTGGCGAATTGGCCGGAATGACGAATGGGCTGGAGGAAGGGCCAACTGGTCGCCCCTTGCGGAAAGAAGAAATTAACAAAGCGGAGGTTCGGGCGGACGCTGTTAACAGTTTAAACATACGTTTGCGTGTGCATGTGTAGGAGGGGGCACAAGTGAGTGGGGGGTTAAGTGGTTGTTTTTTTTTTTTTTTTCTCGCTTCGCTTTGTCGAAATGTGGGGGGGATTCTCCGCAACGGAAAACTTCTTGTGCACGTTTATGTTTGCTCTCGAGTTGGTTGTGCATGCAGTCCGTTTGTGGGCAGTCCGTTTGTGGGCAGTCCGTTTGTGGGCAGTCCGTTTGTGGGCAGTCCGTTTGTGGGCAGTCCGTTTGTGGGCAGTCCGTTTGTGGGCAGTCCGTTTGTGGGCAGTCCGTTTGTGGGCAGTCCGTTTGTGGGCAGTCCGTTTGTGGGCAGTCCGTTTGTGGGCAGTCCGTTTGTGGGCAGTCCGTTTGTGGGGTAGTCTGCTTGTGGGGTAGTCTGCTTGTGGGGTAGTCTGCTTGTGGGGTAGTCTGCTTGTGGGGTAGTCTGCTTGTGGGGTAGTCTGCTTGTGGGGCAATCCTTTTGTGGCACTATCCACTTGTGGCACTATCCACTTGTGGGGCGGTCCGCTGGTCGGGTCTCCCTTTTCATTGGCAGCCTCCCCAAGTGGTTCCTCTGGAAGGGCGCACAGGAAGGTGGCTTGGCATACGGGAAGAGAAACGCGGAGGACAGGGCACCCTGTATGGCACGCGTGGTAGCAGGAAGGTCACACGGCTCTACATACACCAAACATGTGCAAAAAAAAAAAAAAAAAAAAAAAAAAGAAAAATAAGGCGTGTGGTTCCCAGATTGGAGGGAACTCTCTTAATAATACTATTTTTTATTTCTCCCGCTCAATTTTCAACTGCACGAGAAGAGGACCTGCGCTTCAGGAAAGCATATATGTGCGCATCCCGTAGCATGAGCGCCGGTTGTTATTCTTTGCGGCTGCTACGTGGGCATACATAAGTGAGCAAAAAAAAAATAATAAAACTATACGTACGCTCGAGTGGGCACTGTTAAACATACGGTCTCATATGAACGCAGGCAGAAACGCACCCATGTGATCATGTCTATGTCTACGTCTCCATTGCGCAGGGGGAGTGAAGTGGAGAAGACCATGCCAGAACGGGGGGGGCTAAATTAAAGCGAGGTGTAGGAAGGAAAGCAACAAAAAAAAAAAAAATAATAGTAATAAAAAAATGAAAAGAGAGGGCACAGAATGATACGCAGAGGAGATGAAAAAAACGCAACGGAGAATGCGTAGGCCCGCCTTTTTTGCAGAGCACACCTTCCAAGCCGTTCGGCGGAACATCACCCCTGCTCAGTCAGAAGCGCAGTTGGGACGGCGTTCAGTGGGGCACTCCACATACGCATCAGCAACGTTCTGCAGGAAGGGGGGATGCCTGAAGGGGATTCCCACGCACACATGGGGGAGATTTGCCAACAGACCACTTTTTTTTTTTTTTTTCGTGTATATTTTTCTAATCAGATTTACGCAGCATAGGTAGCCTTTTTCTCTCTCCCGTCAAGCGTACATGTTCGCCTTAGGGGTCCCCCCAGGTGATCTAAAGGGAGTGAAAGCGGCAGAGGGGGCCACGCACATGTGCGCAGTGGTGAGGGGTGCCTCAAAAGGAGTTTGCGTAATTTGGTCCGTTTATTCGGCTTACGCTGTGTGGTTGTGTGGCTGTATAGCTGTGTGACTACACATTTGACACAGTTCCCCCCCCTGATGATGATGATGATGATGATGATGATGATGATGATGATGATGATGATGATGATGATGGCGGCACTGGCACAGCGCAGACCCGTCGCGCAGTGCAGAAGCGAAATTCCGCTTTAAAAAAAAAAAAAAAAATTAAACCGTAAAGGTGTCATTAACAAGCATAGCAAACTGATGTGTTGAAATAATCGCATTGCCGTTGTAGGGACCAGGGCATCTAGTGCGGTCCTCAGGAAGGTGCACATCCCCGCCGCGAGTAGGAACCTACATGAGTGCAGCTGAACATGCACGCGCGTATGCGCACTTTGGCAAAGGTGCATCAACGATTTTATTACACCATCGCGGGGTCGTCCCCCTCAAGCAGCATTTTGCACATGACAAAAAAAGGGAAAACATTAAGCAAAAAAAGGGAAAAAAAAGGAAAACGTTAAGCAAAAAAAAAAAATAGGCAAAAACAACAGATTGACAGAAACGTGGCGATTATTGCAAAGGCAGGTATTTTACAACGGCGCGGTGCGCATGGCCGTCAAGTTGACGAGGTACACACGATGAACGTTAAAAAAAAAAAAAAGGAACAAAGAAGAAAGGGGAAAAAAAATATATACGCTGATGAGTGGGCATGTCAAAGTGTGCGCGTTTTCTTGCTACTGTGTACAGTTGGGCATGCACATTAAATGTACACACGCTCCTATGCGAGTAGGCGCGATGAATGGCAGCCATCCCCGGCGAGTTTTGCGTGACGTGTTCGCAGTTACCCACGGAGGGAGAAGCAGTACATACACGTTCTCACTACAGCACGATTACCCAGTTGCACATCCACAGGAACGCAGGAAAATTCTGCCAAGCGTGTACTCACTCTACTAGTTCTTCAGTGTTAGTAACTTGCGTCATCCTTTTGCTCTTTTGCTCTTTTTTTTTTTTTTTTTTTTTAAAAATGTAACATTGCAATTTATTTTTACGAGTTGTAAAGATTATGCAAAAATATTTTTGTGAACATTTTGCGCGATGCGTTTAAATGGGAGATTGGGTTGGCAAGTCGAGCGGCGGGTTTGTGTGATGGGTTCGAGCGGTAGATTTGGATGGCGGGACGAGCGGTAGATTTGGATGGCGGGACGAGCGGTAGATTTGGATGGCGGGACGAGCGGTAGATTTGGATGGCGGGACGAGCGGTAGATTTGGATGGCGGGACGAGCGGTAGATTGGGTTGGCGAGTCGAGCGGTAGATTGGGTTGATGGGTTGACCGGTCGAGCGGGAAATTAGTTCGCCCGTTCGAGCGATGAACTCGTGTGACAGATGCACGCGACGCGCTCGCGTTACACATTCGGGGGATACATCCGTGCGACATATTTTTGCACAGATGGGTTCCCCAGTAGAACCCGTCGATTGTGCCGAAATCGCCCCCCCCTCCCTCGGTATGCACATATATTGTTCACTTGGCAACTCGAAATTGAGTGCAACAAATGGTACCATGTGTGCTTATTCCATTTTTAAATTTCACGCCTGAGAAAGGGCACTGTGTTCGTCACGAGCGACATATCTGTTTAGTGCAGTTTTTTTTTTTTTTTTTTAGCAAAACGTTGCTGTTTCGACATTTTGCTTATCGGAAATGGGAAAAAAAAAAAAAAAAAAAAAACAGAAAATGCAGAAAATGCAGAAAAGGCACAAAAGGCAGAAAAAGAACCCTTTTTGTTTTTTTCCTCAGTGCAGTATGTCTCCGAGGATTTCGTCGAATCGATGGGAGCAATGACGCAAAGAAACGCAACGCAGAGAGTTAAAAAAGTTCGTGCACGAAATGTCGTGTAACACCACTTGCCCCAATGGTCGCCTTTCGCTGCAGCAACTTTGTCCGTGGGGGCGAGGTTCATTTATTAGTATTTTACTGTTTTGCTGTTTTGCTGTTTTGCTGTTCTGCTATTTTGCTGTTTTGCTATTTTGCCATTTTGCTATTTTTTTTTTTTTTTTTCGATGTGCAAAGTGGGATGCTTCCCAAAAAAAAAGGTGCATGCGCTTCTTTTGCAAACAAACGCGTGCGTAAGGTTGTGCAGATATGCACATACCAATTCGTGCAGAATAATCTGCCACGTCGATCTGCTAAATGCTGCGCGCTCCGCGAAAAGGCCATGTGCTGTGAATAATCGAATGGTCTAAAGTGAGCAAGTGATGCGTAGCCGTTTGGCATGCAGTTCGGCATACCGTTTGGCACGCCGCTTGCCGTGCCGCTTGCCTCCCACCTTACACTTGTGAGTTGCTTTAACAGGCCTCCCCTTTTGTGGTGAACAGAGTGTGCACTGAGTCCCCCGTTTTTGCATGTCCTTTTGAGGAAGATGTATTTTTTTTTTTTTTTTAATCAAATGGGGCGAAAACGGAGCCTCCGAAGAGGGCGCTCGTTAGGGGGTGCGAGAGGTTGTGGCCTTTCGTTTGTCCCTTTTGCGCGGTTTTACATGTGGAGAGGTGTGGCGCCATGTGGCGGAGCCTTAACCCCGCTTAGTTCCGCTTAACCTCAGCCTCGATTAATTCTTTCCCGGTTCGCGCAAGAGGATTTCTTCCCTTTGCGGAAACCCCATGTGGCTTTTGCACGAGTGGATTTTTTCAAAATTGCGGGGAGAAGGGGTGAAATGCGAACTGGAAAAATTGCCAAAAGTGCGCTTTCGTCACAGTTGCGCTTCGCGTTCGGGGGGGTCCCATTTGGGGGGTTTTCCCATTTTAGAGGGGCTTTCTTCCCCATTAATTTTGTTTCTCATTTGGGGTTTTTTTTTCACTTTGGCTGTTTTTTTTTTTTTTTTTTTTTTTTATGAACAAGACAGGTAAAAAGGTAAAAAAAACACAAAAAAAAAAAAAAAAAAATACCAACGAATTGAAAAACGCACACGTGTTTAACATGTGGTTAACCCGTGCTTATGAAAAAATCACCTTTCGAGTTGCAACCCAGTTTTACAAAATGCGCCTTAAAAAGCAGGTTCAAATTTTGCTCAATGATGGGTAATTTAAGGTGGAAAAGGAAAACACGTAGAAGATGGGTTTCCTAACATGGGCCCTCGGTGTGTGAATAAAGAGGCCCCTATCTGCGCGAGAAGCTGTTCGAATTTCTGTTCGTTTTCATATGACCATGATGCACATTTGGGAAGATCTGGTTTGGGGGCATGTCATGCATGGGTGGAGGAATGTACGGATGCATACCCATAAAGTTCTGCGGCAGGGTATAATTCATACCTTCATTCTGCATGGCACGACTGTCCATTCTCATATTTTTGTCATTCATATGAACTAATGCGTTGGGAGGAGGGGACGGGTAGGGATTTGCATTGCCTTGCATGCCGCCGAAAATGTCTCTTCGCTTGTTCATGTCGTTATTTATGCTAATGGTGTTTGGGTTAATTGAAGACAGGGACATGATGCTGCGGAGGGGGCAGGAAGGTGAAGAGGGGGGAGGGAAGTGTATAGGAGGCAGGTAAGTGTGGAGGAGTTAAGAAAGTATAGAGGGGGCAGGAAAGCATAGAGGGAGGTATATGAACATATGCACGTGTACGAATGAGTAGACGTATAAATACACACGTGGGGAGACGTATAAATGCACACGTGGGGAGACGTATAAATGCACACGTGGGGAGACGTATAAATGCACACGTGGGGAGACGTATAAATGCACACGTGAGTAGACGTATGAACGCACGCACGCGCTCATGCATGTGCGCAGCGCGAGTATCGGTTGACCCCTGTTCGAACCGCCCCTGTCGCAACAGAACCCCCTGAGTTGCGACGCCGAAATGCCGAGTTCCCCTTATGCACAAAGCGCATACGCGTTCGAACATAACCACGCCGTTGTCTACCGTGACATTTTTTCCTTTTAATTATTCGGCCCATATCGTTTTCAATTTGTTCATAATTTATTACACCAAATAGTAAAAAAAAAAAAAAAAAAAAAAAAAATATTAAAAATGCTTTTGTTCCTTCTGCACACACAAGCACGTGAATATTTTTTTTTTTTTTGTTTTTTTTTTCTTTTTTTTTCCCTTCAAACCGTAGGCTACGGAACGGGCGTACACACGCAGGGGCAACCGTACAGCTCTCCACACAAATGCATACGTATACACACACAACAGGTGACTAACAATTCGTCGGACTGAGGACTGGTTAGAAACACTCACGATGCGTGGCGCCACAAGAGGTATGAACGCGCGTCATTCTTATGCATAGCAAGTTGTTAATCAACCAAGTGGCTAGAAAAATCGAAATTTATTTTTCAAAAAGTACTTATTCGGATCCTGTGGTGGAGGGATTTTGTTGCTAAATGGGTTGTCCTTCATGTAGGGATTGGGCGGCATGCTCATGGAGTTGTGCAAAACGGGGTACATGTCTGCGTGGGGTGGCGAACGGGGTGCAATGGTGCATTGGTGCAATGGTGCAGTGAGGTGGGAGCTACTCAATGTGTACTCGCAAGGGGAGGCGGCACAGTTGGGTAACTTTCGACTAATGCGTCCAGTCGAAGAGGAGCTAGCGAATCGGCTCAGCTAGCTATTCGCAGCGAAGCTGATGAGATGCGCTAAACCGTTCAGCTGTGCGAAACTGTTGGACTTTGCAAACGTGGGGGTCCCCCGCTGCGCCCTACTTGAGTTGTACAAGTTCTTCGTTATGGGCACGAAGGTCGGGCTGGAGTTCATGTGCACCGGGTTGGACGTGTTGAAGGGGTTCATCGTGACGTTTCCGTCTGGGTTCGGCGCGGGCGCTGCGTGGCGTGGCAAATTGGGGCAGCGGTGAGTGTGCAAAATGGAACGCGTTTAATAGGGCACGCTAAAGAGAACAAGTTGAACAGAACAAGCTGAACTGAACACGCTGTGCACGACGACGCGCAGAGAGGGGCCTACCGCTTGCCTTGGACGAGCCGGCCTTGCCTTCCTGGGGCTTCGCCTCGGGCTCCTCCTTCTTTTCCTTCTCCGCCGCTTTGCTGCAGGGGGGGGGTGAGCGCGCATTGGTGAAAGGTGAAAGGTGAAGGGTGAGCGCGCACTGGTGAATTGGTAAATTGGAGAAAGGTGAGCGCGCCGGGCGGCAGCCTTACCGGTTGCGCTCCATGATGGTCTTCAAACTGTTGACCGAAATGGCGATGTCCTTCCACCCGCGGCTCTGCGCGAAGGAGTGCAGGTTCTGCAGGTACTTCCGTATGGAGTGCTTCACCTTGTTCGAGTAGGGAAAGGAATGAAGGACGCGAAAGAGGAAGATGACGACCGATTTGGAATTGATCCAAGATTTCTGATGATTGTTATTTTCAAAGAGAAGAGAAACGAGGAGCTTCTCCCACTTGGCCACCTTGCCGATGATGAAGGAGTGTTCGATTGTAACTTTCGATTGGAAATTGAGCGTGCTGCTAAAGCAAGGGTTTTCTTCGGACACTAGTTTAAAATGTTTGGGGTCTTGGCATAACTGGTATGCGTAGGAAAAGAGTTCATTAAAAAAGAGCCCGATGTTTAGAGCCTCCTTCTCCGTGCAGGCATTTATAATCGGCATGAGCATTTTGATACATACGTAGGTTAGTAGGCAGAAATTGAAGAGAGGTGTGCGGAATTCTAAGAGTAGGAGGATGAATTTGGAACAGAAGAGAGAGTCCTTTTCGCTGTTTAATATTCTCGGCGCGATGAGACATTTGACGAAAGCTGTAAAGGTGGTCAGGTCGATTTCTTGTGGGTTCACCCAGTGGTCCACCACATGGGACAAGTGCTTTTTTATTTTCTCTGTGTGTTGGATGTGAAACTGGTATTCACTGTTGATGGTTCCTCTTTTGGATCGGAGCTTCCTGAGCTTCTTCAGAACCCATTTGTAGTCTTCATTTTTTTTATTCTCCTCATGATGCTTTTCTAGCTTCTTTATGTACGCGTCATACCTTTCTATCACCTTCTGGTACTGCTTGTGGGGCACATAGATGTCTGTGATGCTTAGCCGCCAGTAGGTGAGATAGAAGTCGATGTTAATCCCGTTGAGGCTCTCTATGCTTAGGTACCTCTGCACGATGGGCATGACGGCTTCCTTCCACTTCTCCTCGTTGGCGCGCTGGATGGCGGCATCGCCTCTGTTAGCGGCATCACTTCGGTTTGCGGGGTCGTCTCGATTGGCAGCCTCGCTCCGGTTGGCGGCCTCGCCTCTACCGCGCGCCAGGGGGGAAGAGGACCTGGGCTGCCGCCTCGCACCGCCGCGCTCGTCGAAGAAGGGGAAGGCAAATCGGATGATATGAAAGGACTGCGAAATGTCGAAATAGGAAAAGATCAAAGTGATGCTGGGGATGTAGGTCAAATACAGGTAGGGCTCCGTGTTCGTCTGCAAAAAATTGATAAACTGAAGGAGAACTGCATCCACTTTGTCAATCAGGGAGGAGATGTTTCTTAAGTTACTCGTGTTACTATCGAACAGGTATTCATATTTCAGTTTGGAAAGAATACACAAGAAGAGGTACACGACATTGGGGTTGGATAAATTCCTAGTCGCATTATCAACGCAGAGTTTTTGTAGCCGCTCATCATCCATCTCCGCTTTTTCTATATGTTCGTATTCTACGTTATTCATATTAAAATTGAAGCTTTCTTCCAAAAACATGATTTCCTTTTTGAGGAGCTTCAGTCCACACTGGGCATTCAGCTGATCTTCGTTAAGCTCCTGCACGTCGATCGATGCGCTTGTCCCTCCGTAGATTTCGATCAGCTTCTGCAGGTAGTCCACATCGAAAATGTAGCCGCTCATGACGTCGGGGTATTTCGCATTCGTCGCGTTGAGGACGCTTACCAGGAATTCGTCGCCACAGTGGGGGGGGGTCTCCCTCTGCGGGGCGGTCTCCCAATGGGATGCCTCTACCCCCTCGTTTGGCTCCCCCTTCAGTTGCGCTTCCCCCCCACTGGAGACGCCCCCCTTACTGTTCCTCTGCTGCGCTTCGATTCTATTTCTAAGGAAGAGCTGGTCCGATGTGTGCAGCTCCGAAAATAGCCTCTTCACAATGGAGATGATAAGAGGGTACAAATCCGCAAAGGGATGTTTGGACAAAAACTTGGCACTGACTAGCGAAAGGTTAATTAACTTCTTCGGTTTGAAAAAAGAGTCATCAAAAAGATCTGAACTGTTCATACTGTACTGTTTGCTTAACTGGTAATTGCTAACATTTAGCAGCTGTTGTCTCTCCACAATTTTAAAAACAAAAATGTCGCTGGAGAAGCTGTGTATATCTTTAATAGATTCGGAGAGAGTTACTATCATGTTGTTATCGAACAGCTCGCACTGCTGCAGAATCACTTCCGAAGAGATGAAGGGGTTTCTGTTGATCACCCTGGTTAGCTGCATTAGGATGCTTTGCACTTTGCTGCTGTATCGGTCCTTCAGTATATCCGACGTAATCCTTTTGATAATTTTCCTCAACTTGTTTTTGGCTAGCTCGAAGTTGATGCTGGAGAGGGCAATGGCTGCTTTGGTATGCGGCAAGAGGGGGGTAACTGTAGTGTTGCCTCCCCCCTCGCTGGGGCCCCCCTTTCCCGGCCGCTCCACCGCCAGCTTGGAAACCGCCTTCTGGTACTTCGCCACTTTGGCGTAAAATTTGGAGTACAGCTTGTAGCGCCTGGACACGGGGACGAGTCGCAGCACGTTCCATATGTCCTCATTCAGGGGGGAGGCATCGCCATCATTCGCGTCGCTTCCCCCGATGGTTCCGCTTCCGCTTCCGACAGTTCCGCTGCTTCCGACGCTTCCGCCGCTCCCCCCCTCGTCGTCCTCATTTATCGGGCAGAGGAAAAAAAAGCGGATGAAGAGCTTGTCAAAGTTGGCATGCAGCTCCTCCCCTCGACTCACCTTCCTCTTCACGTAGGCCCTCACCAGGAGCAGCAGCCTCCTCACCAGGGACTTATACAGGTACCCGAAGTAGCCCAGGTACTTGACATACTGCAGTGCTCTGTTGAAAAAGTCGTCCGCGCTTTTTATCTTCTTCATGTAGTTGTTGGTTCGGTTGGACGAGAAGAAGTTCAGGAAGGTGTCCAGGTCGCTCGCGCAGGCGGCGTCGGCGATAGCGGCGCTGCCGACCTGGTTTGCCTCACTGGTGGGGTGCGCACCGCTAACCTGGTTTGCATCACTGGGGGGATCCGCTTTGCTGGCGTGGTGTACACTGCTGACTGGATCCGCCTCGGACGAGTCCTCAGACGGCGGGGCGTTCGAGCAGAGCAGGAGGTGCTTCCTCAGCGGGCGCAGCAGGGTGGAGGATCGACTGGACTGATTTGCGCGTGTTTTCTTCTTCTTCGCAGTTTCGTCGGCTTTCCCGTAAAGCGAGTGCCCATCACAGGTGGCTCCATCACAGGGGGTTCGATCACTATTGGCGTTTCTGGCCCCCCCGGGGGCGCCGCCCCTCCCATTGTGCATAACGCTTTTTAAAATTTGCTTCATTTTTTTTTTCTTCTTTTGGATTTTCTTTTCATCCCTGAACAGGTTCTGCAGGTGCGTCTTGTTCCGGTTCAGCACTTTAATGCACTGGTAGCTGTAAAGCCTCCTGGTGTCGAGATGAATCTTGCAGAAGAAGCAGGGCCCACCGGTGTCTCCATTTTGTGCAGTAGTACCCTCATTCTGGGGTTTGTCTTCCCGAGAGAAGGCAGCTTCTCCCCCGGCTACATTGTTCGCCTTTCTTATATAGTAAGGCACTTGTCTCTGTTTTAGATTCGACCCACTTGCTGTGTGTGCCTCCCGAGGAGCTTCACCTGCGAGGTATGCCCTCTCAAACGAGGTGATGGAGTGCCCAATGAGCCTAGACATAGACAAACTAACGTAGTAGTTGAGGAAGGGGTTGCACTGGTAGCTAGCCATATGGTCCAGCAAGGTGACAACATAGCTCCAGGCATTTAGATTAATCAAAGATGATAAGAAGAGAAATTTTGGATTTTTAATAAAAAAGAGTCGACCTAGAAGAAAGAAATAATTGTCATCTGGAAGGAAGAGGTAGTCATACGAATTAGTGTGCTTCAAAAATTTAGAGTTGGCCACTTCGTTCCTCAGCTGTATTTCCCTCTCGATGTAATTCTTTACGAAATTTTCTGCACCATTGGATTTGTTGTGAATCATATCAAAAAGGAAAAACTCAATCGGGTCCTTGTTCTGGAGATCCGCGATTTGTTCGTTTTTTTTTTTTAGGTCGACATGTTTGCAATTTAGGAGGTAGTGCACTACGCGGTTGTCCACGTGTTCCGATTGCCCCTCTTCGAAGATTTTGGAGGGGTCGCTCAGCGACGCTTCAGAGGTGGTGACGGTGTTGATTGCGTTTGATGAGGTGGCCCCCTTGGGGGCTCTACCCCCCCTGGGAGTCGTCCCATCCGTGATGCTGCTGGACCGGCCGTTGCTCCCACCTGGCGAAGTGACGCCCTCCCCGATGTTCTCATTCGAGTAGGAACTGCCCTTCTGCGTGGAGCCAACAGACGGCTGGTTGTTATGCCCCGAACCGCTACTGTAGCTATGGTCTATGCCATGTCTGGATGACGATCGATCGAGAGCTTTGCTCTTCTGATTGTACCTACGCACTTTGTTATAGAGAAGGTGCAGCTCGCTTATATCCATCGGGAGGTAGGGCAAAAAAAAGGGAGTCAATCTCTCGGATGTAGATTTCTCATAATCTTCCCGGAGCTTTCTATACAGTTCTTCATATGCTATTTTGAGCAACTCATCATTTGGAAGGATGTGCTCGTAAAAGCTATTAAAATTTAGGAGGTCATTTAAAATTAGGATGGAGCACATTTTAAAGTAGTTGGGGGTGAAAAAACTTTTTTTATTTAAAAAAAAAGGATCTAGAAATCTGCTCGAGTCCTGATTGCTTCTTCCCGTGTCTTCTTCACTTCGGTGAAGGAGCTTCAATTTTTGCAATTCCTTCTGCTCCATCTCTCTAATGTAATTGTTTTTTATTTTTAACTCTAGTAGAATGACGTCTGTGATAGTTTCCTTTGTGTAGAGGAAGAAGAGGGGGAGCAGCTGCTTGGGGCTCTCCACGTTCTGCTCGTAAAAGAAGATGAGTATGGAGAGCACCCTGCGCGGGCACAAGTTGTGGAGGCCCGCGATGGTGAAAATTTTGTTCTTCAATTTGATCAAGTCGGTGCAGTAGAAGCAGTTCAGGTGCCTCTCCCACGATCGCTTTGTGCTTTCTGCGGAGGTGCGCTTCCGCTGGGGGGGGTCCTTCGGCTTGGGGCAGGCGGGGGGCAGCTCACCGGGGGGCAGTTCAGCTGGATCAGCTCGATCGGCCTGATCGGCTCTCACTTCTAACTCCCCCCGCGCGGGCGGCTCCTCCCCTTCCGGGGTGCACAGCGTGGAGGGCGAGTCGTCGCCGGGGGAGTGCCCCTCGCTGGGCGCCGCACAGTGTGGGCTCTTCCCCTTCAGGTCCAGTCCACTCCGCTGGCCACTTCTTCCCCTTCCTTCCCCTTTCGGTGTACCAACCATTTTCCTGCTCCCCAGTTTATACTTCAAAAAAAGTTCCGAAATTATTTTTTTTTTTTTTCTTAACTTGTCTGTTTGCTTATGAGTGGAAGAATCCCCCGAGGGAGAGTCGCCCCCCCCCCCAGGAGAGGAAAAAAAACTCTCCAACAAAAAAATAATTTTTGAATAGCCACTGACATTTTCCCTTAGCAAATTATACACCCATATGCTATACATATTTTTGGTTTTCACTTTGGTAACCAGTTTGTTTAGCTCTTTGCTGAAGATGCTCAGCTTATCAAAATTTTTACACTCGATGTATGTGGTGGCTTCTTTATATGTTATTACCCTTTTGGCTTCGAGCGATAGGACGCACCTGGAGATGGTGTCCTTGTACTGCGTGTAGTTGGCGCCGTTGTGCTCCTTCATTTGCTCGAGGAGCTCGATTAGGTAGTGCAGGCTGTTCAGGATGAGCTCCTTCACGTGGCCCGCGAAGTGCCCTCGGGGCAGTTGCTTCCTGTCGCCTACCCCAAATGGGACTTCCCCCGAGGGGTCTTCCCTTGCTGCACTTTCCCCCGATGGGCCTTTCCCTGCTGCGCTTTGCTCCGCTTCGCTTCGCCCTGCTGCACTTTCCCCCCTTGCGACCACCTCCAACAACTTGCCGAAGCTCTCCCGGTGGACGTCCGCCAAATCGTTGGCAATGAAGTTAACCCCGCAGTCCACCGCCACGGCGCCTTTCAAGATGCACAGAAACAGGTCAAAGTAAAACAGGCACAGGTTGCTCTTCACCCTTTCGACGTAGAATTTCACAACTTGGACGGTTCCCTCGGAGGTGGTAACAGAGGTGTGCTGTTTGGCGCTGCTCCCCGTAATGTCCCCCCCATGGTAAGCCCCACTGGTGAGGAGAATCGAGTCCTCTTGAATTTTCCTCTGATTTCTCCTAAACGATTCCACGTACATTTGCCTGTACACGTTCAGGTAGTTTTTTCTTTTAATTTCATCCACCAGGTTGTTGAATAGCCCTTTCAAGTCGCACTGTTCCTTTAGGGGGATTCTAAATTGGAGGTCTTCTGCAGTTAGGAACTTAAAATCTTCGTCCACTTTTATAAATTCTTTCTCTGTCCCAGCAGGGGGGGTTCTATCTGCTGCCTTCACTGTCACTGCGAGGGGTGGTGGACTGTCTCTTCTGAGGTAGGAGGCGTCCTTTGGCTTCTTCTTCCCCTTCTCGGCATCGCTTGTAGAGGTGTCCTTTCGAGCGTTTCCGTTACCTTCCTTACTGTCGTCTTCTTTCTTTTCACTTGTGTTGTCTTTTTCGTCAGCACTAGGACTCTCCTTGTTCTCTTCTTCCTCCCCATCTGCATTTCGCTTTCTCTTCCGAACTGCTCTGCTGGCTCCTTTTGTGTGTGCCTCATCTGAGGGGTTAACTTCCCCTTTCGCATTTCCACCAACAGAGAGGTGTTGCGGTTTCTCAGTTGGCGCATCTTCACATCCAGTTTGCTCCTTCCCGCTGCGGAGCAAATCCGCTTGGTACCTTTTCACTTCCTCCAAAATGGCTAGCAGAATTCTTTCATACGATTTCTTAACCTTTGGGAAGTTACTGGCCACGTCATCTTCCCGGAACTCATTCAACACGCACACTTGGTAGGTGAATAGGCGATCTATATCCTCCATTGGGGGCGAAGCATCCGTTTAGGGTTAGGGTGCCAAGGAGGACGTGAAACAGGGTGTGGGGGTGCCAACTGGTTGCCGGCGCGAAGTGGGAGTCGGGCGAGATCTCCGTGGGGCGCGGCATCCGTTCTACGTCGGCAGTTGCGTTGGCGGTTGCATCGGCAGTTGCGTCGCGACGTGACGGTCGCCCCCCGTGCTTTGACGTGGAGTGCAGGCCCCCAAAAAGCGTCACGATTAAGCGGCAAAAGTGATCTCCAGAGTTGAGCGGCAAATGTGGCTGCCAAACGTGGCTGCCAAACGTGGCTGCCAAACGTGGCTGCTAAACGTGACGGCCAAACGTGATCGCCAAACGTGACTGCCAAACCGCGCGCGGATGCGAAAAATCCCAAACAGGCAGTTACGTTCTTCCGTGCGAGGACGCGTACACGTTCGCCTTCATTTGGAAAATCGTAACTCAAAAAAAAAAAAAAAAAGCCAAAATTTGAGTTAAAAATGGAGAAAGGAGAAATAAAAAAAAAATATTTGCAAATATCTGTACGTACGTAAGAGTTAATAAAAAAATGGAAAAGGAAAAACGCCAAATTTGTTGCGCTTTTATTTTTCATGTGCCAGGGGGGGTGGTGCCGCGCGTTTTCTGTTTTGCGTGGGCACAGTTGGCGTGTTTGTAGGTGGGCATGCGCAACGGGTAGCCAAGCGCGCGGTGGTTCTCCACCTGGAGGGGTGTTTCCTCACGGGGGGTGCTGCCTTCTCATGGGGGGTGCTGCCTTCACATGGAGGGGGTAGCTCCCCTCATGGGGTGCGTGTATGCCCAAGTATATGCGCATCTCCGTGGCTACCTGTGGCGTGTACTCAAGCTGGGTAGCCAAATGGGAACCGCGCCAGTGGTGAAGCGGCGTTGACTTTAAAGGGGAAAATTTCAGCGCGCCATGGAGGAGGGGAAAAATAATTTTTTAACCTGTATGCTGGGTGACATTTTATATTTATGCCACGGCAGTTTCGTTTCGTTTGGGTGAGATTCGCCGCGCGGGTTGAAAAGGGGGGCATACCTGGTTGAATGTCCCTACGTATGTAGTTGTGCGGTTTGCACGAGGTTGCCCATCCGATTGAGGGAGACTTCCCACCCGCTTGCACGCACTGCGCCGCGCCACAGGTCAGTCAAGTTTACACTGCGCGGAAGAACGGAGAAGCCGTAAAATGGCATACGGCGTTGGGAAACCATGCGAGGGGCGTAAAAGAACTGTTCGTCGCTTTACGCAGGCGGGACGCTTCCCACACTGAGAAGCGCGCCGTGGGTGTTGTTTCACGGGTAGGGGGGGAGAAGTTCAGTCTGACCGCCGCCTTAAGAGCCCCCAACAAGCTGCCTACAACAGGCAACAAAGCGCAAGGAGGGCACAAAAACAAAAGCGTATACGAATGAGGGGCACACGTGAAGGCCGCTAAACAAGCCAGGTGTAGCTGACCCGGGGGAGAAGAACAATAAAGTGGATGGTCACTTTGAAAAGGGGAAAAAAAGAGGAGCAATTCGCAGGTTGCAAACGTCTACCACATGCACATTATGCATGCCTCCCTCCATGGCGCCGCTTCCAAAAGGGCAGTCACTCCCCGTGCTTCTTCTTTCGCCACACCTTGGTCTGCACAGCAGGGTCGAAGGGGTAGGAGCTGAGCGGAAATAAAAAGTTCGTGAGTTCGACGAATTGCGGGGGAGTCAACTGCTGGGGCCTCAAATGACAAACAGATGGCGGGAGCTGAAGCTCCTTTGTGGTGGAGTATTTCGCCAGGAGAGGCTTCAAACTGGACTTAAGTTTCTTCCTCCTCTGCTGAAACGAATGTCTTAAAATTTCTTTTAAAAAAAGTAAATTGCAATTAAGGCTGGACTGTTTAAAAATAATTTTCATCACAGCAGCTTCCACCTTGGGAACCGGGTAGAAGGCCGAGCTGGGGATTTTAAAAAGCAAATAAGGGGATGTATACAAATTAAAGAGTATGCTTAGGATAGAATAGCTCTTCTCATTTACTTTGGAGACAATCCTCTGGCCAACTTCATATTGAATGGTCACGATGGCTTGCTCAATGTAGTGGTGGTAATCGAGGAGGCAGAACAATATTTGGGAGGTTATATAAAAGGGTAAGTTTCCTATTACCGTCAATTTGGTGGCTTTGCTTTCGGAGAGGTCTTTGTAATTTATTTGCAACACATCGTCGTGGATGAAGTCAAAGCCGGGCATGGTTCTGCTCAGCACGGATAAGGCTCGGCTGTCTATTTCTACGGCCGTCATTTTTTTATATTTTGCGAAGAGGAATTTGCTTATTTGCCCGAGTCCGCACCCCAGCTCGATGATTCCCTTCCCCTGGTCTCTCACGCTTTGGAAGGCGGGGCCATCCGGGTTGGCGGCCTCCTCATCCGGGTTCGCGGCGCAATTATGCGGATTAGCGGCGGAGCCATCCGGGTTGGCGGCCTCCTCATCCGGGTTTGCGACTTCCTCATCTGCCCTGGCAACTCCCTTGTGGCCGTCGTTACCCGCGCGGTGCTCGGTCCGATTCTTCGTCCGCTTCCCCTTCCGCTTCTGCTCCCCCTTCGCGCCGCCCCCCCGCCGAGTGCCAACCCGGTTGTCCTTCAGGTAAAACGCATCGGCACCCAGCTCAATCGCGCTGACCATTTTCTGAATGATATTTTCATCCTTTAAATAATTCTGCCCCAAACTTCTCTTTGGCTTGAACTCCCTCGAGGGTATTTTAGTTCTGAGGATGTTCTGATCTCCACCCGGTTGCTCCAGGGGGTATATGGTTATCCCTTCGAAGGTCCTGCCGATGAATTTGTTTTCTCCTTCATCGTGGATCTCCCCCCCATGAGGGGAGGAGTCTTGCAGATCATCATTTTGGCTGGGCTCTTTGGAAAACGGGGGGTTATGCGGTGTGAGGTTGTTTTCACGTCTACCTCGATTGGGGCGCCCTCCTTTTTGTTGCAACCGGTTCGATGGCCACGCCGAGTGAATGTAATGAACAACCGGGAGTTGTCTCCTTTTCCGCGCGCTGCCTACGGTTGCGAAGCCGCAGCGCCGTTTGAGTAGGCGCGTCTGTGCATGGTTGGCCTCTTTAAAAAGGAAACTCTTGATTTTGAGGAAAATAGCGAGGCAAATGGTGAGTTTAACTCCCCGTTTATTCATTCATTCGGTCGGCTGGGCGGTAGGTGGTTCGTTCGTTCATTCGTCCGTTCGCTCATCCGTTCGCGCTTTCCTTGGTCCATTCGTCTATCCGTTCATTTTTTTTTTCCTCTTTTTCTTTACTTTCCGCTCTTCCTTTGCGCAGTGTGGACGCGGGGGCTGCTCTGTTAGCCACCTGCCGAGGGGTCGTCCTATTCTCCTTTCGAGGTGAATCACCGTCAGTAGGTTAACCAGCCAATGGGCATCACGCAGCAGGCGAAAATGGGATTCCCCCGTTTGGCATCCAACGATTTAAGACCCGCTGCGAAACGAGGGCATTCTAACCGCTTGCCCCTCCAAATGAGTGGAGAAAAAAAATTCCGACCAGGTGGGTATAAGTGCCTCTTTTTCTGTCGATTAACGGATGAAGCGTGGGAAATATCTCCAGAAAGGTATATAATGGTGTGGGGTTTCCAAAACGGCAAAGGTATATTTAATTATGAGCAGTGCATAAGTAGCGTAGCAGTGACCCGCATAGGTACCTGCCTGATGAAAATCGGCGCATACCGCTTTGCATGCTCACCTTCGCACTGCGGTGTTCTACGTATGCCCAAAGAATGCGACACTGAACGGGGAGAAAAAATCCGACTGGAAAAGGGGAAGCGGAGTGCCTTTTTTGCATTTGCTAAAATTAGCAGCCTCGCTTCTTCCCTTTTTTTGCGCAATTTGCGAAAAATTTAAGAATAACTTGCGAAAAACTTGCAAAACAATTGTAAAAAAGTTGACTAGCTTTTTCGCGATTTTTGGCTAACCGTAGCCACTTTTCACATGCACTGTTCAGGTAAAAGGCTAAAAAAAAAAAAAAAAGCAAAGTAAAGCGAAGGGCAGCAAACAATTCGAAGCATCTTTTCCAAACGGAGGGCGCATAACCCACCGACGTTTTCACCCTCATTCGTGAGTAATTCTGCATAAAAAAAGGGGCATTTTTTTCCAGCCGAAGTGACCTAGGTGATCCTCTTCTCACCTTGCGCGAAGTTAAGGGAACCTTCAGCATATTAAGCGTGAGGAGCAACGCGGCACGGAGGAAGAGCAAAAAAAATGACTAAGGCAGAGAACGAGAACGGCTTCACCATTTTGCAACCGGTGGAGGCGGAGCCCATATCCGTGCTGGATCACGTGAACGACATCATCGCCAAGAAGAAGAGGGAGAAGCAGAACAAAAAGGAACACTTAAACGAGTGGGGAAATATGAAGAGGAAGGAGAAAACGGACGAGTTAAAACTGCAGTGGAAATTAATACAGCATGAAAATTTAGCGGAAAAAGGTGAATACCATAAGGTTAAAAAGGATGAAAAGATGCCTCAGTTTTTCCAAGTCGCTACTCTAGTGAATGGGAACCATAAGATAAAAGTGGGAGCCGGACAGGAATCGCAGTCGTTGCATACTTCGAACAGGCGAAAGAAGAAATGCCTGTCCGCCCTCCAGCAGTTGGAGAGAGACCAGGATATGAAGGACTGGTGCGTGAAGAGGTACACGAAAATTCAGAGGGAGAAGAACATCGGGGGGAAGTCCTTCGTCCGGAAGCAGCGAAGGCAGCTGCTGAAAATGAAGAAGTCGTAGCTGGGCCGCCTTCGGCCTTTGCACAGTTATGCTGCACGCGTGGGGGGCAGGTAGGATAATTCTGCCATGCCACGGGGGTGCCCCGGGGTGAAGTGAACGCCGCGCCCTGCGCACCAGCATATGCTCAGCTTGTTTTTGTGAGTGGCCTCGCGTGCGTCTGCGCGCGTCCCCGTTGCGCCCACGTTGCGCCCACGTTTTTCCAATTTTGCCCCAATTTTTCCCCAATTTTTTTGTTTTCCTGCCCATTATGGGAAAGTCCCCCGCCTACATTTTTTTTTTTTGGCGAAACTGTTAACATTAAAGTGGTTATTTGGTTTTACTTTATTATATTATATTTTATTTTTTTGCGATGCCCCTTTTTTGGCTCATCTGTGGGGAGGCAGAAAAAGTTGCGTTCTCAGGGGTGGTGAAAATAAGCGGCCGAAATGGGCGTCGTTCTCGTAAATCGGGGCGGCCGCAAGATAGCCGCAAAATAGCTGCAGCGTATCTCAGAAAAGTTGCAAACTGCCGCTTTGCCGCTGTTCGGCTAAACCCCGTAGAGGTCGAGGCCGAAGTTCTTGAGGGTGTCGACGAAGAGCTGGATGACGCGCTGCGTGGTGACGCGCTCGGTGAAGTTGGGGTGGGTGATCGCGTTGATGATGTTGACGTGCCTGTCCACGAAGACGTACAGCTCGGAGAGGGACGGGAAGAAGGTCTTGAACTTGTCAATGTTTTTGATGAACTCCAGGAAGTACTTAAAGGACATGTTATTCTGCAGGAAGAGCTGCGTTACATGACTGTTCAGGTAAAACTTGATGTTTTGAAAGCGGAAGGAAGCGGCTTCTTCATTATTGGCGTCCATAAAGTTGGCAATAGTACCACTGATGACCGCGTAGGGGGAATTGACCTGATCGGATGGAGCTTTAGCCTTGCGAACCTGTTCGAAGAAAGGCTGTAGATTGTTAACTACATCGTCTACGTTAATGTAAAAGTCCTTGTAACCCATGTTGAAGATGTAGGAGGGTGGCATCTTAGACATAACAGTGCGCATGACAAATTTAGAAATTTCCGTAACGAAGTATCTAATTTTGAAGGACTCCACTTGGAGCTGCTTCTGATCCATTTTTTCACTCTCCGGAATGAACTCTTTGATGAAATCTAGGAATAGGTCCTCCTCATTTATGTGGTAGTCAAAATTGATTTGGTTGTTCTGTACCTTCTCGGGGTGTTGCACAAAGGGGGATTGCAAAATGTTTAGCATCTTCTGCTCGGGGGAGAACTCCTCCTCACGGATGTAGTTGCCAAAGGGTTGGCAGTCCACTGTATCATCGTAGTGGTAGAAATTGAAGAGGCAGGGAAAGAGCTGCGATAGGAAGTGCACATACTTCTGGTACTTGCGTCCAAGCTGTATGTTGAGCTGCTCCTGCACATGGTCGTTGGCGAATTTGAAGGGGAGAACGGAATAGTCCAGGAGAACTTTCACAAAGAGGAAGTACAAATCGTGGATGGGCTGCGTCACATGGATGTTTTGAAAGAAGTCGTAAAGGTGTTTATAAACCTTCATGTAGAAGAGGTCATCTACCGAGGTGGTAATTTTCTCTTTCATGATGTCAAATTTGGGGAAAAGCAGCTTCTTCCTGGTCATGAAGTCCTTAAACTTTTGGTTCAGCTCGTCAAAGGTGATTTCCTCTTTGGTGAGAGTTTGAAGCAACATTTTGAATGACTGCTCGTCGAAGAGGTCCTTCAAGTGGAGGTTCTCCTGGAAGAGGCTTTTCTTATGAACATGGTCATACTTGACCCTCCTGCTGAGGATAATTTTTGCGTCCTTAAAGTGCGGGTTATCTTGCAGCATCGACTGGTAGTTCCCATCGGTGACGTTCTTACTTTTGGTGAAGAGGTGGTTCAGCTTGAAGAAGGTCTCCAGTTTGTTCTCCTCCTCCGTTTCGAAGGAGCTGCTGTTGCTATCCAGGAGGGACTCAAGCTGGTGGAAGAGATCCACCAACAGGTTTTCCGTCACTTCGGCAAAGTCCGTCTCGAAGAAGTTAACAATGTGAGAGCGCAAATAATGGGGGAGGGAGTGCACAAACTGGTGAAAGATTTTCACCGCGTCCAATTTGAAGGGCCTACCATACGAGAGGAGGTTCGCCGGGGAGTATCGTTCCAGGTACAGCTTCTCATTAGTGCAGTAAAGAATGAAGTTTAACTTATTGAGGATGTTATGGAAGAGGGAAATGAGCTTAATGTCGCTGTTATTGAGGAGGGGCTCCATCTGGATGTCAAAATAAGACACGGTGTGGTAGGATATTCTGGCGAGAAAGGAGTAGACCAATTTGGAGAGCATCGCCCGAGTGTTGTCATCAAATAGGGCACCGGAAAAGTATCGTTCCACGACAGAACTGACCTTCTCGTAGGTGAAGAAGTCCTTATTGTCTGGGTGCAGTAAGTACCTCCACATGTATACCAGCGATTGGACACGTTCGTATTGAAATTTCCCAATTTTTTGTAAAAACAGATCGTTCAGCTGGACGTCACTCGTGATGGAAAAAAGGTCCTTAAAGTCGAAGGAGGGGAATTTTTCTAAACAAGTCAAACTTGCTTTTATGGAGTACTCGTTCAGCATATTTCGAAGGTCTGGATTTACAAAATAAAAAAATAATGTTAACATCTGGTTCAGGTCAATGTACCGGTAGTTATACGAACTAATACTGAGTTTCTTTCTTTCCTCTTCTGTGTAATCCTGCACGTGATAGTATGGGGACATAAAGTGGTCCGGACTGGATGTAGCTACCTTGGCGAAGAAATAATCCACGAATTCGTCCAGCCCCTTCTTTATACCGCCTAACAGCTCGGTCGCAAATTGGGGGTTTTCCTTTTTGAATGCTTCATACAGTGTTGGGTTCCCATCCAAGCTCTGCTGCACGGATAGCAGAAACTCGTGCAGCTTGGGGTTGTACTGCAACGTCGGGAAGGCGTCGCTCGGCCTTAGGAATTGCAGCACGTGCTTCTTCACCTCGTCCCTAATGGTTGCCCGCTTGTAGTGGCTTTTTAAAATGCTCAGGTAGGTCATCACCCTGCTTTTGCGGTCCCTTTTCTGTATGTCGTCCATCTTGACCTGCACCCCGAGGAGCTCCAAAAGGGTCAGGATGTAAATGCTCAGCGTGTCCTGCTTCACGAAGAAGACGTTGGAGTTGTCCAGAATTATTTCGCTCAGGGTGATGATGTCCCGCACGTTGATCGCGTTGGGGGTGGCCTTCAAATATTTCAGCACCTCCAAAATGGCGTCGTAGCTGAGGCTGCTCTGTTTGAGGTAGTCCGCCGCCGTTTGGAGGATGGCGGGTAAGTGGGCCTCCCAATTGGTAGCTTCGATATTGGGCTCCCCCCCCTTCATTGTGAACCCCAAATGGGTCAGGTAATTCTTCACACTTCCCGGCGCGATGTGCCCCTCCGGGGTGAGCAGCTTCAAGCTGGTCAGCTCCTCCTTATCGAAGAGCGTGAGGGGGGGGCCCTTCACCTCCACGATGTTGTACACCTTCACGTGCATGTAGTCCTTGAGGGAGTCCAGCTTCCCCGTCCGCACCAGTTTGTCCTTCACAATTTTGTCAACCACGTAGACGTCTTTGATTTCCTTCAACTTGTAGGGGAAGGTCTGCTCCTTCTTCATCACGCGCAGGTACTTCTGCTTGTCCGCGGCTTCCCCCCAGGAGAATCCCCACGAGCCTCCCCAGATGTCTCCCCCGTATTGGAGAAGCACCGGTTCGTCCAAAGCGGCATTGGCCCGACTGTCTATAAACTCTGCTAACTTCAGCCTAGACTTCTTCGCCGCATCGTAGGAGTTATTATACACCATTTCGGCTCTTTCGATGTACTTTTTCAGGATGGCTAGATACCATAGGACTTTATCTGATGTGTACCTGTAGTGGATGCCGAAGTGGATTGCCTTATTCTGCGTATCTGTGAGTACCTTCCCTAGCGAGTTCAAAGCGAAGTATCTCTTCAGCAGTGCAGTATGTGCCAGTTCGCTTTCTCTATCCTCATTTTTAATACCCCCACTTTGGAAAAAATCTGGGTTTGTCAAAATGTAGCTGAAGTCTACTATATGAACTCCATTCCGCAGAGAATGTATCATGTTCTTCAAATGGGCAATGTTCCTCTTGAGGTAGGTGAGAGCACCAGGCTGCTTTCCACCCCCTTGCTTTTTCACCAGCTGCTTGTACGATTTGAGTTCCTTTCGGAAGCTCTCCAACTTTTCCGCAAACATTTTCTCGTTTCTATCCAACTGGGCGGAGAACTTCTCGTCGATGTTCTTCTCATCATTTGGCAGCCTCAAATAGTCTTGCGTGTTGATGATGTGGTACTTGTAGAAGAGGACGTCTTCATTAAACGTCTTTATCATTTTGGTGAGTGCATTATTTTCTATATCCGTTTCGATCATAATTTCTATCATAAAAGTTTCTAAATTTTTCTTGTCTGTTTTTTTTACAAGTTGGGGGAGTAGAAACTTTACCGTTTCTGGGGGGTCCTTCTCACTATCACTGATGACGAAGTTGAGGTCCTTCATGAAGACGTCCCTCCTGATGTAGAGCTTTTCCCGCTTGTGTTCTTCATTCTCAATGTTGGTGACTATCTCCTTCAGTTCTTCCCTCTTTGCATCATTTTTCGAGCTAATCTGCTCATTTTTCTCCATTTTGTGGAGCTTTTCACCGATTTGTATGTCCAACTCCACGTGCTTCTTCTTAATTTTGAGGGCGTGGAGGAGGAGCCTCGCTTCGTCAATGTCGTAATTGATTTGGTCCACATCGTTGAGCAGTTCCTTGGTGAGGTCCTCCATGCGCCTGTACTCCCCTGCGTCTTTGTCCGAAAGGGGCACCAGCGCATCTATGTGCAGTTTGCAGTCTTTGTGCTCTTTGACTATTTCAAAGCGGAAGAGTCTGAAGCGTTTTTCCAGGTGGTCTATGGCGTCCATTTTGATGAGCACCTGTTGGTACTTCTCCGAAATGGATTCAAAATGGGTTCTAAGATTTGCGGTATCCGCTTTGTTCTTTTCGATTCTCTGCTTTAGCGTGGCAATCTCCGCGTTGAGCGCCTCCTTCTTCTTCTTCCCCTCCGGGGTTTCGTCCGTCTTGTAGCTGGCCAAGCTTCCCTCCAGGAGCTTCAAATCGTTGGGGTAGTTAACATTTTGCCTCACAATTTGGAAAACCTTTTTCTTCATTTTTAGCTTCTCATTTTTGATGGACTCCAAGTCGATTAGGACTTCCACATGGAGGTCCTTGTAAAGCTCCGGGAATATTTCGTCAAGTTTGTTTATAACTTGCTGGCGAATGATTTGAAGCTCGTTCCTAATGATGGCGTCTTTCTCCTCGTAGTGCAATTTGATATGCTTCCTAAAAGCAATGTCCATATTTTTTGAAATGATCCTCCTAGCCTTGGCATACTCCACTTTGTAGGAATCCTTTTTGGTCTTATATATTTTGGTGAAGGTCTTTGTATATTCTGCCTCATCGTAACTGGGAGCTAGATCCTGCATCACTCGGATAGAGTACATGAGGGCCTCCCTAAATTGGTTCAGTATGGTTTTTTTTCTCGTCCCAAGGGATATTCTAAATTTGCCATAAAACCTCTTTCCGCATTCTTCCATGAGGTCCTTTTGATATTTTTTAAAATTCTGCATAATGAGTCCTGCGGTGATGGTGTACATGCCGTCTTCACCTTTGGCCATCATTTTGTCCAGTTGCGTGTCGATGTCCGCCTTATACTCGAGTATGTTTTTTTTTTTGCTTTCTTGGTTCTTCACTTTGGCGCTTAAGTCTTCGAAGAGCTTTTCGTTCTCCTTGACTACCTGCTCCTTCAGCTTTTCATAATCGGGGACTCCTTTTTTTTTGAGCGATTTGTACACCTGCCTGAGTTTTGCTTCAATTTCTGCTACCACTTGGAAGCCAGAATCGACTCCTTTTTCGTAGACTCTTTTCATTTGGTCATGCAGGATGTTAATAGAGTTGGTATAGTAATACGATTCTGGGGTTTCGTTCTCTCGATCGGGTTTTCTCACCACTCCGTTTCGTAGGTCTTCTTCTTTTCTCTTTCTTTCATATTCCTTTTCTTCTGCAAGGCCTGCTTGATATTCCCTTTCAAATTTCTGATCGTCATCTGGTTCTGATTTTTCTTCTTCCGCTTCCAATTTTTGGGTCTCCAATTCGTGTTTCTTATCCGTCTCTGCGATGTTGTCTTCTTCTTCTTTTTTTTTCCTTGCCTCTTCTTCGTTCCTCTGTTGCGCGTATGCCTTTCTTTCCTTTATGAGCTCCGCCTCGACAATCTGCCTGAGTTCATTGTATTTGTTTTTTTCCCGTGCGTACACATCTGCGTGGTTTTCATCCGCGGTGTTTTCCTCCTGCGCCTCCTTCGCTTCCTTCGACTCTTCGTCGTCCTCGTCGTCGGGCACGTCGTCGTCGTCGCTGTCGTAATCGCCGCCGTACACGCTGTCGTAGTAGCCGCCGTAATCACCGCCGTCATCGCCTGTCTCTCCGCTGAGGAGGCGCCCGCGCGGCTTCTCTTCCACCTGGGCCATGGACAGGAGGGAGGCGGGCCACGCAGAGCCGCCCGAACCCAGGGGGAAGAGCGCCACCACTTCGTTGAGAAATTTGTCCAACGTGTCCACCTTCTTGGAGTCCTTATGCTCGAGCAGAATCTGCTTCATCTGGGTGTCCCCCTGGAAGAAGTTCACCGCCATGTGGTACGTGTTGTAAAAGAGAGCGATTCCATATTTCATGCTTAAGAAATCGTAGGTGCTGGCAAAATGGGGATAAATTTTCTGAACCCATGGGGTGGTGGCTAGCACCTTGTCCATATTTTGAGCGTTGGGAAGGTCCCCATGTGAGCTACCAATGCGGTAGAAATTTTTGAAGATGTCTCGGTAGATGGACTCCACGATGAAGAGCAAATCGTTGTTCTCCCTAAAGAGCAGGTAGCCACTTCTCGTTTTGGTGGGATAACTAGGCATTAGAAATATGTTCACTTTTTGAAGAAGGTAGGCAAAGATGGTGGCTCCGATCCGGGGGGAGATGTCCACCCCTGTGATGTTTACAAGGTTGGTGACAAAATCGATCATGTCATTTTCGGTACAGTTGAGGATGAAGTTTCTGGAAAAGAGGTGATGAATTAGCTTGAGGTCTAAAACGCGGAGATTCGATTCGGCCAAGAAATCCTTAATCGCCTTCTCTATCTTGTAGACACTCAGCTTATCCTTCGCGGTGGAAGCGTATTTGATGCTCGAGGTGACATTTTTGAAGGTGCCCCTGTCTTTATTGTTACTACTGGAAAGGAAAAAGAAATCGTTTATGAACACATCTATGGAAAAAGAACCCACGTCGTAGCTATAATCGTAGAAGCTGAACCCAGACACAGCAATGTAGTTTTTCAACGTGTCGTGAATGTTCTTGTAGGCCTGCTTAATGAATAGCTGTAGATCCGTCTTGGGCACATTATTTATTTTGTAAATTTTCTTGCCTCCTATTTCTTCGTCCTTCCTAAAGAGAATATGTAAGGCGGTCAAAAAGGAGGAGTAATCTTTCATGTCTACGTTGTGCACAACTTTGGGCGTCTTCTCATCTGTGGCTCCTCCCAATTCGTCAGCATACGATGGGGCTTTACTATAAAATCGCTCGTAACCCATTTGGATGTTTTTGCACATGTCTTTACTTTCTATGTACTTTATAATTTCCGTCACCTTATACACTGTGCTGTTTTCCTTTCCAAATAGATACACGTTTGCATTTTTTTCCTTTTCTTCGGCGCTCCACTGTGGGTCCTTCGGGATGCTAAACACTTCTGTGGTGAGTTTCTCCTTCTCTATGATCTCCTTCGTATTCGTTGGCACCATAATTCCTGTGTCTTCGTCCATGACCATTTGTATCGTGTCGACTGCCTCCCCTGAAGAGGCGCTTTGATGTGGTGTACCAGACCCCGCAGCAGCACTTCCCGGCACCATCGGGTGACACTCCAGTGGACTCATAGCATCCAACTCGTTCTCTGGCATGGGGAAAACCGGGTCAGGTCTTTTCTCCTCAACAGGGGTAATGTCCACATTATTGTGCAGGTAGTAGACCTTCCCTTTGTACTTGTATATGAGGTAGGGGGGCACTATTTGGATGGCATCTTCCAGGGTGTCTGGGATATTTTCGGCGATCACCTTTGTTTCCTTTAGGTACTTGATTATCTGGTCGAAGTTCAGGCCCTTCCGGCAGTTCGCTAGCCCGCATAGCAGGCCCAGGAGCGCCGCGCACAGGGAGATCCTCATGCTGCCCCCGGTCACGTCAGCGGTTCGATTGGCGGCGGTTCGTTTGGAAGCGGTTTGCCGTCAGCGGTTCGCCTGTAAGCGGTTAGCCTTTTTTCTGCTGGGACGTAGCAAAGGTGTAGCGAAGACGCAGGTGCGCACGCTTGTGTGGATGACCTCAAACGGGGAGCTCACTACAGGGCTGCTCTCACTAGCTGTGGCTGGCGCGGCCGAAGGCGAGCCCCCTCATGGGTGCCCCTCCTTTTGGCAGGCGTCGCGGTGGTGAAGCGTTAACACAAATGTATGCTAGCACGCATGTGGGTGGGAAGTGGGTTCAGATAGGTATGCACCCCTTCATGCAAGCACGCATGTGGGTTGGCAGTGGGTTTAGATAAGTGTACACCCCTTCATGCAAGCATGCATACGTTTGGGTGGGCGTGTCTTCCCCCTTGCAAATGCAGTAGGTGTAACTTGGGGGTCGTTGCAAAGAGTTACGGGAAAAAGGAAGAAAAAAAAAAAAATTCCAAATGGGGGTACTCAAAAGAGTGCAAAATGAGTTGTATGCACGTCTTGGATCATACGCAGAGGGGTGCAAAGAATGGAGGCGTTTTTTTTTATCTCATTTTTAGGTAGATCGTGATGAGCGGCTGGACGGGTCTACAAGAAGAGTCGCTTGAGAGGCCGATTAGCAGCGCCGCTGCCCTCCTCTTCATACGACCTAGACACGTGTGTACACAGCGGTGGGTGCGCGCGTTTGGGGGGAATTCCCGCCGACGGCGTGAAGATACAGCCAGGTATCGTTCCCTCACCCCTGTGTTGGGACTTGTCGTTCTGTCCGCGGGGGGGGGGGGGTTATTTCGTCGTTTGGTTTGTACTTTTGTAACGCGCTTTGGTTTGTACTTTTGTAACGCGCTTTGGTTTGTATTTTTGTAACGCGCTTTAGTTTGTATTTTTTCCTTTTTTTTCTTTATTTTGTAGTCTTTTTTTTACCCTATTTTTGCGTTACTTTCTATGTTCGCTTGGTACGTTCGTTTCCGGCCGTCGTTTCTTTTTTCCACTCCTTGTCATTCATCGTTGTCATTTTTTTTTTTTTTTTTAATTTATATTTTACATTTTTTAGGACTACATTTGACGATGCTAAAATTTGGAAAATAAAAACTGTCCGCACGTCATTTGGTTCAAAAAAACAAAAAAAAAAAAGCATCACAGAATGTGATCACATGTGAGCACGTACACCTGGTACACGGCAAACGAGGAAAGCATACACATCGAGGAAGGACGTCCTGACCGCAAACAGAACTATGCCAAATCGACCGGAGTGAAAAAAGGGGAAAAAAATGAGCCATTTTAGAAGCTTTACTCAAATTTCAAGTGTAACGACGGTCTACATAGCCATAAAAAAAAAAAAAAAAAAAAAAAAAAAAGTTCAAATGGCTAGCTGAACATTTTATAAGCATTTTCTTCACACACAGATTTGTGCCCACGGAGCTGCCCCAAACATTCAGCTGTGTATTTTTTTTTTTTTTTAAACGTGTGTGTGGCTCTTCCCTTTTGGTGGTGAGCTAATCGGGTGGACTGGCTCCATGGTGGTAGTGGTCACTGGATCTTTCCGTTTTCCTGTGAATCTTCCCCCGTGGGAAATTACGCGCACGTTACGTTTTATCTCCCCAAATGATTTTATTTATTTATTTATTTTTTTTTTTTTTAGTAAGTGTTTAACTCTTTCACATGTGGGGGTGACACGTTCGTTCTTCCCAACACTTTGCAGGGGAAGCGGCGTGGGGACTTCACCGCACCGGACTTTACTCCATCCGACTTTACTCCAACGCGAGAGGGTTATTCCCCCTTTCGATGAGCGAAAAGGGAAGTATGCCCATGCACGTCTGTCTACACTTTGACATTATAAAAAAAGGAAACCCACTTTGTGCGTTCACCTACGCAGATGGATTGTAAAAAAGTGACAGTACAATGGGTAAGCTGGAGTGAGGATTCTTCCCGAGCCTCCACATGGCGTTAATCCTTTTCCACGACCAAGAAATTTACTTCTTAACAGAGGAATATGCGTGGAGGCAACAACTGCGGGGGGGGGTACGATCCTCGTCTGGTTAGCTTCTTTTTGGCGTATGTGTAACTAACGGGGTGTACCCTATACAGTGAAACGCTCTACTTCTGGCCACACTTTGCACTCCACCAGGGGGAGCCAACGTTCCATAGCATTTCTCATATGCCTTTTCATCGAGGCAAACACGCGGTTGGCCAATTTCTTGTGGGCAGCAAAACTTGAAACTGCGGAGAAGGCATTTTCGTCTTCTCCTCGGCCCCCCACCCTCCGTTGCGACCAGCTCTTTAAAAACGCCCGTCATGTCGCATGTAGGTGTGCAGTTATGCAGTTATGCAATTATGTAGTTATACAGTTGTGCAGCTGTGCAGCTATGCAGCTATGCAGTTGTGGGCACACACACACACAAGGGGCAGCAGGGACAATCGAATGGGCTGCGTCAGCGTGGAGCAACGCGAGCGAGACAACCCACGCCCTGCAAACAAAAATTCCTACAGCAAAGGGGCGGTAGTCTTGCCCCCGCTATGTATGCATCGCGTATGCAACGCGCATTTCGTCCTTCTCATTTGAGATGTTCTTTTTTCGCATTATGCCCTCGAATTGTGGCGACTTTTTTTTTTTTTTTTTCCCCCATTACTATGGGGGAGGAAGCCATTTTGCAAGTTAATCCGTATTGGTGGGAAAAAAAAAAAAAAAATCCCCCAATGAAGGGGTACATCAAATGTGGTATTGTATGCGACGTATGGATTGGCGCAAGTGTGCCGCAGGGAGTGGCCTAAACGTGGGGCAATCGCGCCCCCACCCAGTTTCCGTTCGCACCGCATGCCAACTCGCCCAGTTCGTCGCCTGCCTACCCAGTTGCGACCACAAACAGGAAAAAAAAATTAGCGAAGGGGAAAAAAAAAAAAAAAAAAAAAAAAAAAAATTGAACGGTTTACTAATACACAGTGAAGCAATATTGTGAAAAAAAAAAAAAAAAAATAAGCGAAATGAATGAAAATAAAATAAACATATAGCTGAACGCTGAAACGCGAGGACGTAAAGGTGAAAAAACGTTTGGAAGGAAAAGATTAAGATAAAGAACCGTTGGATGGGAATTACCAATTTGTTTGTTCTTTGCGCAGCATTTTATCGTTAACATCGCTTCACTTTCCGAGCGCCCCCTCACTTTTGTGTTTCTTCGCCTGGTTAGGCTGCCAAGGGCACATAGCGCAAGTGCCGCATATACGCACCTGAGCGGAAAAGGGCAGGAGGTGAAGAAAAGAGGGGGCAGCCAGAAGAATGAAAGTGGCGGCTGAGGGGAATACCGGAAGAGGAACGCACTGACATACGGCCGGAGTGGGCAGAGCAGAGGTAGTCTCAGCAGAGGTAGCAGCGGAGGGGACGAAGAAAACGTTACCCGCCGGGGGGCGCAACAATCGCAGGACTCCCCCAAGTGACGCGCAGCAGGGCAGCAAGTGGGGGGGGGGCAGAGAGAGGCATTCCGCGAGGCGTAAGCCCACCGTAGGCAGCACGTGATGTAGAAAATGCCAAGGGAAGGCTGCGTAACATACTCTTCATAAGAATTAACGAGACCTGTAAGGTGGGCAAAGCACAGAGGAACACCCATCGCAGGTGCGTATGTGCCCGTCCCCACCCCGCACGCACACCAGAAAAGGAAGAAAAATGTGCCAGCAGGATTTGCAGCGCGCAAGAGCCCCCTATTCAGTGGTTAACTTTTGACTCCAGATTTTTACCCCCGGAGAGGAAGCAGGCACAGGAGGGTGCCCAGCGTCGGCGCTGCTGCTGATTTGTGCGGGGGGGGGACCGCTCCATCGCTTCTGCGATTCACGTCAGCTTCGTTGCGATTTGCGTCATCGCCGTTGTGATTTACGTCAGCTACGTTGCGATTTACGTCAGCTTCGCTACGATTCACTTCCCCACTGCCACCATTCGCGCCATCACTTCCTTGATTCACGTCCCCCTGACGTGGTCGGCCACGAGTCCGCTCCGGTGCGAAGCGCCGCCCACCCCTAACGCTGGACCGAAGGAAGAAAGAAATGTCGGAGGTAACCCCCATAAAGCCCAAGAAATACAAAAAGATGAAGAACGAAACGGAAGACTTACTCATAGCATTCCTGTTTGACATTGTCTTCTTCGCAATCTGTGTGTGCATATGGTTATACCTGAGGAAGAGCCGAGATGAAAATAAAATAAGTGATAACATATATATTCTGAATAACCAAACGCATAGTGAGGTCAAGGCGGACAAGGAGTCCTCCAACGTAAAGGAGGAAGAAGGAAATGATAGGAGAAGAAAAGGAAACAGATTTAGAACCTTCTTAAACATAAAAGATGATAAAATTGTTAATACAGAAATTAAATATTATTTATTTTTTTTAAAAGCAAATAGGAATATAATTTTTTCCCTTTGCATTTTGGGAACATTTCTCGTGTTGCCACTTTATTTGTCTCTCCCAAGAAATGATATTAACAACCCCTCCTTCTTCCACTACATAAGTGCTGGTAGTATCTCCGACATTAACATTTTAACAATTTTATTTTTCATTACAATTATTTATAGTGCCATTTCGTACACGTTCATTTATCTCCTCTGGAAGAAAATCAGACCGAGCAAAAAAAAGACGAAGAAATTTCTGCCCCAAAATTTTACCATCATGGTTTCCAGGATAGATAAGAAAGAAATAAATGCTTATAAGATTTATAAATATTTTTGCAACTTGACGAATAATAAAGTGGTTTCTGCATACCTCATTTTGGATTACTCTATTGTGTACCATGAGCAGAAGAAGATTTTCAACGCCACGAAGAATTTGAAGATGCTCAAGGAGAATGAGGAGAAGAAGAACATCAAGCGCGACCGCTCCAAGCGCTTCCTGCTGGGCTTTCTCAACCGAAGGAGGGGCTCCAAGGGGGACCAGAAGTTAGACCCCAAGGCGGATCAGAAGTTAGACCCGAAGGCTGACCCGAAGGGGAAGAACAGCTCGCCTGACACCCCCCTGCAGCTGCTTACCGGGGAGGAGCGGCTGAATGGGGGAGTCGCACCTACCGGTCCGCTCACCAACGAGGGGAAGGATAACACGGCGGGTGAAGTGCACACCACGGAGAAGGACCCCATCGGGGGGGCAAATCAGCCCAGTGGGGAAACACCCCTCGAAGGGGTAACCCCCTCGGAGGCCCAACCAAACAACCAAATTAGAAACAACGCAGATGAGAGCGACGGAATGCACACAGAGGGACCCACTCCAGAAGAGCAGAAGAAGAGAAAGAAGAAACCCGGTGGCCTGGTCGACCTGGGAAGTGACATAGAAGGAGCGAATTGCAACGCGGAGGGTGAAGCGTACTACGGACAAGCGATGGGGGAGAATGTAGCCACCGGGAGTCGTTCAAAAGAAGGCTGCAAGAGGAGGAACAAAAAATCGGATTCGAGCGGAGAGGAAAGAACAAACGAGAAGGCAGAAGATCAAAGGGAAGACGCAAGAAGAAGGAAAGGAAGTCGAGTGGAAAATCAAGCCAGCTTCCTAAAAGATACCAGTGATGAAGATGACGATGTGCAAAGCAGTAAAATGAAAAAAAAAAAAAACTCAAACAAAAATTACACATACAAACTAGACATTGAAGATGAAAACCTAATGAGTAACAACAACGAAATGTTGTTCTACGATTTGGAGAATTTATCTACCAAGGAAAATGATAACATGGATTTAAATTATAAAAAAAAAAAAAAAAATAGATATAAGTCTGAGTCCAAAATAAATATATTTCACAAGTTATTCTTCTTTTTAAAGAAAAATAAAAAAAGCCATTGGAAGAAAAAACTTAAAGAGCATTTGATCAAATTTTACTCTATAAAAAATGAAACTCCTAAGAAATCCACGGGGGTTTGCTTCGTATCCTTTATCGATACCAAGTCTGTGCATGACTGCATTCATAACATCCCCTTTACGGAAAGGAACAAGTGGATCATATCAAATGCCCCTCCCAATTATGATATAATTTGGAAGAACTTAAAAAACCACAGCTACAAAGTCTGTGCGCGCTTCATCATCCTGAATGCCCTGCTGCTGCTCGCCAACACGATTATCATTTTGACCGTCACGTCTATTGACAACATTCTGAAGCTCAAGATTAAGAAGTACCGCGAGGAGGACCCCAGCTCCGGCAACCTCAGCGCCATCCTCATAAGTAGGCCGCGTGCAAAGCGGCGTACAAAGCGGCGTTCGGAGTAGCCGCGTAACTGTGTAGCTGCGTAACAGTGTAGCCGCGTATCTGTGTAGCTGCGTAACAGTGTAGCCGCGTATCTGTGTAGCTGCGTAACAGTGTAGCCGCGTATCTGTGTAGCTGCGTAACAGTGTAGCCGCGTATCTGTGTAGCTGTGTAGCCGCTTACCCGCTTACCCCCTCCCCCCTCCCCCCGCAGCTTGGCTCTCCCCCTTTATCGTCATCTTCGTCAACAGTATCATCCAGCCGGCCCTAATCGCCTGCGTCTCGATCGCCATTGGGTTCATAAGGAAGTCCAGCGAACACACCTACGTGTTGCAGGGGAACTTTATCTTTTTAATTCTGAACACGATCATCATTCCTCTTTTGTCCTTGTCTCCGCTCAGTTCGCTCATTAAGGTAGGCCGCCTGCACGACATACGCGTCTAACCGAGTGCACGCTTCTAACCGAGGCACGCTTCTAACTGAGCGCACTGCGGACCGTTGCCCCTCTCCCCCCCGTAGGTCATGTACTCCGACGAAATAGGCCAGTGGTCCACCCGCCTGGGGGCCTACCTGTTCAACTCCAGTGGGTTCTTCGCCATGAGATACTTGCTGCACTGCTGCTTCCTGACGTGTGCCAACCAGTTGCTTCAGATCCCTCAGTTTTCAAGTAAGGCCCGGTTTGCGCTCCCGGCAGGCGGGGTGCCCATAAACAGCTGGTGGTGCACGTGCGAAGTGCGTGCCGGAATTTGGTCCGTCGGAAGGACCCATCTTCCAAGCGCAATGCGATCATCGCGCCCATTTCCCCCATTTCCCCCGCTTCCCTCTTTTCCAGTTCGATCCATCGTCAAAACGGTGACGAAGAAGGAAACAAGTGCGTGGACTTTTGATTTTGGTTACTGGTACGGATTCAACACGACCATTTTGGCCCTGATATTGACCTTTAGGTAGGTGCAGCAGTGTGCACATGATATAATTTGTTTTGGCTCGCTCTAGGGTAGGTCTCCCCATCGTTTGAGCGTGTTGGTGGCCATGTGCGTTGGGGGGGCGTTCCCTCCTTTGCGGTTAATTTGTTCCCCCACCGTTTTGCCCCCTACCCCATTTATGTACATTTTTATATTGCCCCTCCCCCCCTGCAGTGTCGCCGTGCCCTTCATCCTCCCGCTCGGCTCGCTCTACTTCTTCCTCCGCTACTACATAGACAAGTACAATTTGATTTATGAAATATGCCGAACCAATTTGGACAGCCATGGAGCTATCATAAGAACGGCCATTAAGTTTATGCTTTTTTCCGTGGCCTTTTTTCAAGTAAGTTTTTTTGTGAGGTGCATCCCCTTGATGAGCAGTCCGTTTGAGGGGGTCACCACGATCGTTTTGGAGTTGACGGACGTGGGGTGGTTAATTTGGTTTTGGGTTGGCCCGTCATGGGGTTGAGCCTTGCCTGCTCCTCAGCCCAGTTAGCTGCCCAGTTAGCTGCCCAGTTAGCTGCCCAGTTAGCTGCCCCGTTGGTCTTTACACCCACGACTGCATATCGCCACGCCCACTTCCCCACCCCTGCAGCTCGTCATGTTCACCTTCTTCTCGCGGGTGCAAAACAAATTCATTTCCGTGGGGAGGAACATCCTCTTTTTGTCGTCGTCCCTCACCACGCTGCTGCTCCTGTGCCGATCCACGGAATGGGTAAGCACAAACCACATAAAGAAGAAGAAAGGGAAGAGGACCTTTTGTTACCTGTGTGAGAAGAACGTCTACGTGAGTAACCTGAAGGACTTGAACAAGTTGAAGTACGCCTATGCCAACCCCTACGAAACGAAGCGGTGAGGGTGTCTCCGGCGGGCGGGCCGCGCACGTGGGGAAGAAGGCGAAGTGTTTCGAAGTGTGCGCTAGTATGTATTCGTATGTGTATGTGCACTTATGTGTATGTGCGGGGCGTTCCTTACCTGCCCAGTCAAATTAAAATTTTGACCCCAACCGGACACATCACTCCTTAACGTTTGACGCGAGAATTTGTTTGTGGGCCCCCTTTTTTTTTTTTTAAAACGTAGTATTTATTTTTTAAGCGTATTTAACTTCGTTTGTTTTTGTTTTGTGCTTCCCTTTTTTCTGCAGTTATATATGCCTTTATCTGTTTAGCTGCCTTTCCGTTTAGTCGCCTACCCGTTTAGCTGCCATTGGGCGCATTCAACAACCACTCTGTACTGTATTCTTTTTTTCTTTTCTTTTTTTTTTTTTTTTTTTTCGCCTTTCCATTTGTGTAGAGGCAGTATAATAATGTCCCACTCCATCATAGCACTCCTGTGTAATATGCATACGTGCAGGTATGCACCATGTATCATATATATGATTCTTTGACGCCTTTTTTTTTAATAATAAAACGAAGGTAAAAAAAAAATCATAATTTAATAAGCTCTTTTTGATTTTTTTTTAAAAAACATTTTATGCTTCACTATGATTAACTACAACTATTGTGTGTGTGGTGTGCAACCAGAACGGGGAGAAGTAACCCTAAGTGTGCATTGGGTACGATACACGGTGCGAACATCACTTGTGCGGATTCGAAAGTTCTATCCGTTCTACATGCGCTTGGTGGCTTCGTCACCGCCTGTCCGCATTCACGCCATTTTCGTTAAACGGTTTTTTCCCGTGAAATGCGCTTAAACGTGTGGGAACATGCCACGTAGGAAGCAGCACATTCTGATTAGGCTTCCCCGGCGTATTATTTTATTTTCCAATGTGCTTAAAAGGGTGTTCCTTTGTGAGGAGAAAGGGAAATTGGCATCTCCATTTGTTTAGCTCGATCTGCTTTTTTTTGGGTGGGGACCTTTTTTTTTTTTAGCCCATTTTGGCTATTTTTTTTTTTTTTTTTCTATATTTTACCTGAACAGCAAGGTGAAAAAAAAAAAAAAAATTCGACTTCGTCATTTCGTTATTTTTCCATTTAGCCATTTCGCCATTTTGCCACTCCGCCCAGGTAACACATTTGGGCCGCACCAAAGATCCATATGCAAAAGTAGCACAGCAAAGCGCACTTTTCTTTGACAGCTTGACTCAACGGAGCGGGGGAGTGTCACTGCTGTATGATTAAGAGGGACCATCTCACATACCTACCTCGTTCTGTTCCTCCAGTTTTGTTTTTTTTAACCTTCTTGAGTGTTTTCATCTTTCTAATTTTTTTTTTTTTCGTGCAAATTGGGAAAGGGGAAAGAACTAACGGATGTGTACATCACAAGCGCTGTTGAGGTATACGGCTTGATATTTACCTTTACCCTTTGAAGGATAACTTGACCCATTTTTTTTGTTTTTTTTTCCCTATTTAGTGCGTCCCTGGGGGGTCGGCTTGCGAGGCGCAGAAGCACAGAAGTTGGAGTGTATGTATGCGCGGGCATGAGAATACATCTCAGGGCACCACTTCGCTTCGCCGAGCGCACGAGCAGGCCTCCCCGCGCGGCATATAGCGTTGCTCACATAGCGTTGTGCATATAGCGTTGTGGATATACCATTGCACATATAGCGCTGCACACCGCGCTTACCGCAGCCGCGGAAAGGGCAACCAGACCAAGTGGGCGCCCGCGGTGCGAACTCAGGGCCACGCGCGCTGGAGCGCCCCCCTGCATATGCGAGTGCACCCTTTTTGTGTGTATGCCCATTTAAGCAGCCCGCTGCTTTCATGTGCCCCCATGTGAAGCACCTGCTGGTGCAGTAGAGTGGGACGTCAGCGAACGGGCGTAGGACTGTCGATTCGACTTGGTGCGAGGGGATATTCGCGTGCGCCAGGTTGATTTTGAGCCGCGCGGGTGTCACGATGGTAAGGAAGCCGCGCAAAAAGGGTGGCCAAAAAGGAGCGGCATAAAAAGGGCGGCATAAAAAAGCGGCATAAAAGGAGAGGCATAAAAAGGGCGGAATAAACCGGTCATGGCAAACCGCTCCTGCCTAAACTGCCCTTACGCATACCGCTGTACCGCTGAACCGCCGTACCGCCGCACCGCCGCACCGCCACACGATGTGCCTCCCCCCCCCCTGCGCAGCTGTCCAACATCTTCGGGAGCGTGTGCTCGATAGACCTCAAAATAGACGCAGAAGGAAGCCGGAAGTTCGCCTTTTTGCGGAAGGACAAAAAGGGAGACAAGTGTCCCATATTCTCGGATGGAGAAGACATCAACGGAGTGGCCACGATCAGTTTAAAGCCCGGGAAGAAGTTTGAGCATTACGGGATTAAGTTAGAATTGATTGGGCAGATAAACATCCTCAATGATAAGTCTAACTCGTACGACTTCTTTTCTATATCGAAGGATCTAGAGCCCCCAGGGTTTCTAATAGAAAGCAAGCAGTTCAAATGGAAGTTTTCCTCAGTGGATAAGCAGCATGAGTCATATTTCGGAACCAATGTAGAGCTACGTTACTTTGTCAGGCTAAACATAATAAAAGGATATTCAGGGCACATACAAAAGGAAATAGATTTTATAGTACAAAATTTATGCATCCCTCCAGAGATCAACAGTACTATTAAAATGGAGGTGGGAATTGAAGACTGCCTTCACATCGAATTTGAATATGATAAGTCAAAGTACCATTTGAAGGATGTTGTGGTTGGAAAGGTATATTTTTTACTTGTTAGGATAAAAATAAAGCATATGGAATTGGACATTATAAAAATGGAGACCTCTGGGGTTGGGAAGAATTACACCACTGAAACGGTGACCTTATCCAAATTTGAGATTATGGATGGGTCTCCCATCAAGTCGGAGTGCATCCCGGTGAGGCTCTACTTGAGTGGCTTCGATTTGACCCCCACTTATAAAAACATTCAGAACAAGTTTTCCGTCAAGTACTACATCAACTTGGTAATTGTCGATGAGGACGAGCGCCGCTACTTTAAGAAGCAGGAGATTTTCCTCTGGCGGAAGAAGCTGGGGTGAGGCGGCCAAGCAGCGGCGAAGCGGCGGCGGCGTCTGCATGCACTCACGTGGATGTGAATACGTTGGGTGGGGATAATCTGTGCATGCGTACTGACATATGCAGTGTCGCATGGGGGTAGACACTGCAGGGAACTGTAGCGCTACATACCAGACCAGTTATGCGTATGCGTCCTCGTCGCCCACTGACGTTGGAGGGATGCCTCTCCGTTTATGCCTTTCACCGATGCGTTGAGAAGTGCCCCGTATATTCAAACAGAGGGTTGCGCGGTTTGAGCGGCCCCCCATGTGGAAGCCGCCATTTCGCGCTCACCGTTTGGCCACATTTTTACCCTTCACTTTAGCCCTTCATTTCAGTTTTGCACTATTCTCTGCGGACTTGCTACTTTATTTTTTTATTTTTTTGCTGAGCACGTTTTGCGCGCCCCCCTACGTGGTCATAATTCATAACGATTGGATGATTTTTTTTTTTTTTTTTTGCCCTTTGTGTGGCAACTCGCAAATTTTAAATAAGCGCCCTTCGTTAGGGATAAACCGGTGTGTGTGGAGGTGTACACCCCATCAGTCCACCGCGCGAGGGCTGCACGCTCGTTTGGTAGAAGTGGTGTATGTACAGTTGTGGGCGGGGGGGGAGAAGAAAAAGAAGGGGAAGCGACGTGCATAGGAGTGGAGCGTAGAAGTAGCGCGTTGAGGCTGCCCCTTACCGCTTCTCCTCACCGCTTCCCCTTAATGTTGTTCTTTGCACAGTTCAGCCTGATGACTTCTCCCGCTGCTTATGCCGTTGCTTACTCGGTTGTCCCAACCCCCCGGGGAAAAACACTCTTTGATTTGTTTTGTTTTGTTTTGCCTTTTTTGCATAGCGTGATAAACCCGTAGCTTTGGGTGCGCCATTCAAAATACAAGAAAAAGGGGAGCAGCTCGACTGGGGCTAAGCGGAAGACCGTCGACGTGTGTTGTGTCTTCCCCGGCGAGGCGACTCCCCTTGCGGCGTAAGCGTAGAGGGTGTGCAAAATTTACCCCCCCCTGAGTTCCATCCAGTTTGTAACTTTGCTAGGCTATCCCGTCAGTGGGAAGGAAAGGAACGAATCGATTCAGAGGATATAAATTGCATAGGGGTCACTTTCACCCATCGCGCGCACCATGGAAAAGACGACAAAGAGGTCGCGAGGGTCCCTAACAATCCTACTGGACACTCGATACAACAACAGACAGAAGGAAAAGGAAATAAAATTATTTGAAAATATCAAAACGGACATCAGCATTATTATAAGCGAGCAACTGAAGAAGCGATCGAAAACGGAATTCGAATTGAATAATGTAAAAAAAAAGTTTTCCTATTTAAAATGCATGACGGAGGAGTTGGAGAGGTTAATAAAGGAAGGGAACAGGGAGTTGAAAGTGGAAGAAGAGTTAATAAAAAATTATTTTGAATACACGACGACCAATCTGAGTTATGTTTTTATCAAATACGAAAATATTATTAGCGATCTGAGTGACCAAAATGGAAATATGAATGTGAAATTGAAAAATATAAAAGAAAATGAGTTGGCCAATTTTGATAGAGCATACGAATCGCTGTTGGAGAAGACTGGCCAACTTACCGCCACAAAGGAGAACATCATAAGTGTGCAAAAAGGAGTGGAAAATTTGAAAAAAGAATATGAACATGTTCAGGCAGAAATAGAGATAAAAAGGGAAGAAAAAAGTCAAGTGGAAAATAAATACAAGGAATTACTCACCAGGATAGAAGAATATAAAAAAGAATTCGATATGATAAAGGAAAAATGTAACTCCCAAATGAATGAAAAGAAACAAAGTTCAATCGATTTAAACAAAATTGAGGAGCAAATGGAGGAAATGCAAAAGGAAATCTCAAGTCTGTCCACCGAAAGGAAGATAAAAAATGATGAACTAGGGAGGTTAAAGGATGAAAATGACATCATATTAAGTGACCTCTATCGCTGTAATGCCCATATCAATGACAAATGCGACTTGCTATCTGCTCAAATAGGCGAGTTACAAAATGAAGTAACCTCCATGGAGGAGGAAAAAAATGAACTCTCCCGAAGTTACCATCAGTTGGAGATAGACCTGACTAGTGTGTCCCACTGTTGTGAGGAGAGCAAAAGGGAAAACGAACAGGAGTCCCTCCTCATCAAAGAGTTAAGTGATGAGCTAATCAAGAAGAAAACCAATTTGAAGCAGACACAGGAGCAGTATTCACACATAAGTGACCAATGCAGTGCGGTCAAAAATGAAAATGCAAAGCTACGGGATAGTTACAATAATCTCCACAGAAGGATGGAGGCGGTAGGCACATCCATCAGTGAATGCCGCGCTTCCCTGCAGGGACACGAAGCCGAATTGGCACACTTAGAGAATGTCAAGTTAGAAAATGAAAAGAAGAAGGAAGAAATGCTGAAGCTTATGGAAAACTCAGAAAAGCTACTCCTCGAGCAAAAAGATTTCTTTTTCAAATTGTCAAAACTTGTGCAGCTAGTAAATTTGTCCAACGAACAGCTAGCCAATTTAAAACGAGAGACGGAGGAGGGGCCAGACGAAAATGATGTGCAGAGGATACACGAAGAATTAAAAACCCACTTAGAGAAGCTGTCCGCTGATATGTGCCAAAAAAATGAAATGCACAACTCGCTCCAAAACGAGATAGACGAAACTGCTAAGAGGGTTAGCCAACGGGAGGAAGAAATTGCAACCCTGGGAAATGAGCAGGCTGATTTGCAGCATCGATTAGAGATGGTCGACCAAGAATTAGGCGCTCTTCATTTAGAAGTGGCCAAACAGGGAAGCTCCTGGGAGGCTAAAATAAAAGAGACGAAGGATGCCCTCACACACAAGTATGACCAGTTGGAAGAATCGATCGCTTCTCAGATTAAGAGCAAGCAGGATGAACATAACAATTTTGTCAAGCAGGGAGAATTGGAAAAACTCGAATTCGACTTTCAGTTGTTTCGCTCCGAGCTGACGGCCACCCTCGAGCAGGAGTGCGAACGGAAGAGGCAGCAGATCGCCGAGAAGGACGCGCAGCTAAAGGCATACCAGGAGAGGTACACCTTGTTGAAGGGGATCTGATGTGCTGCGCCGACCGTTGGGCAGTTCGTTTCTGCGGGGCGTTGCCTTCCTTTTCCCGGTTACTCGATCACTTTACTGGCCAATTTTGCTCGCCCATTTTGCTCGCCCATTTGTGCCGCTTTCCCCCGTGGGCTTCACTTACCCCTCATCTTTGTTCCCCCCTTGCGTTGTTGACTTGTCCGTCTAAGTTTCCGCGGCGAATTTTTTTTTTTTTTTTGTGCACATCGTCGGGGGGTTACCTACGGATGATGTTGTGCTTATCTCGCTTCTCCCCCGGGCCTCGTCTTCACTTGTTAACCGTTTGTGTGCACTGCTCATTGTTACGCGTTGCAGCACAGGGGTGCGGCCTCCCCCCACGAGCGGACCACTGCGTATCCTCATTATCGAACGCATTGACGTGAAGGAGAGCTCAACTGAGTCCAGTTCAATTTGAGTAAAAACGGGGTGCGCGGAATAGTTCCTCCTTCTCAACCACAATGCATGCGTAGGACCTCCCCCCGTGGCAAACGCGTCAAAAAAGGGGTTAGCAAATTCGCAGTTAAAGGGTAGTGCTGTGCATCTTCGGTAATTCCTCGCACAGGTACCCCTACCACGGGGTGCATATTTTTCCAAACCGTGGCAACTCACGTTGGAGGAAGCATTCCGAAAAAAAAAAAAAGGTTTCAAAAAAATGCAATTTTTTGACACAGAAAAGTGGGCTAAACGGGTCGTACAGCTGTGCAAAAGTACGCGAAAAGGTACAGGTGGGAAAAAAAAAAAAAAAAATAAGCTGACGAACGAGTGAACCTACTGTTGGCCCTTTTAGCAACACACAGGGGGGGGCTAGCTTCACCAACGAAGATAGTCCCCACGGTTAACCATTTCGAAGGAATCGCGATATGCTGCAAGTTTCGCGAAAGCGGCCAGGCATAACTGTGGACGTTCCCTTATGTGCGTTATGCCCACGTACGCGCAGCAAGCGCGGCAGTTCGTAGCAGCTGAAAGGAGAGGAAAGCCTATTAGCAAGACTTAGAAGCGGCGAAGCGGTAGCGGCATAGTCAAAGCGACATAGCCGTAGTGACGTAGCCAAAGCGACGTAGCCAAAGCTGCGCAGGCAAGATGATAAAAGGCGTTCTAATAATAAACAACAATGGGAAGCCCAGGTTCCTCCGATTTTACGATGGGAGTGTAAGTGCAACCCGGAAGGAGGAAAAAACGAAAGAGAAAAGGGGAAAAAGCAAATGACGCGCTATGACCCATGTGTGTGCCTGCCCGCACACGCTTAGTAATACCTACACAAGCAAGGTGAACACATGCGTGCGTCCCATTTTTAACTCCACAGAGCCATGAGAGGCAACAGATGGTTACGAAGCGAATTCATGAAACAATAAAGAAAAGGATTACCAGTGAGTGCTGTTGTTTTTTGGAAGATGAGGAATTGTTCAGTCCGGATGTGAAAATTGTGTACAGGTGAGTAGCGAAGTGAAGAGTGTTAGGGAAAAAAAGGAAGTGGCGTTATGCGGACAGCTACCCAAGCCACTTACCTTTACTATCCAGATTAATGCAAAAGTGTACATACCGTTATCCTGTGGAACAATTCAACATGGGAATTTTTTTTTTTTTTTTTTTTTTCTCAACCGTTTGCACACACTCGTTAGGCACTTCGCAACTCTGTACTTTATTTTTATCATCGACTCTATGGAGAGCGAGCTGGGTATTCTGGACCTAATTCAAGTAAGGAGTTAATGAGCAACCGATAGGGGTACAGCCAAATTCTAGCAGCACTTCCCCAGATGGAGAGCAAAGCTGAGAGAAAATACAACCATCATTTGCCCCTTCTTGCCATTCCACACGGTACGTTTGACCCATTGTGCAGGTTTTCGTTCAAGTGCTAGATGCGAATTTCGAGAATGTGTGCGAGTTGGACTTGATATATAATTACGAGCAGGTAATAAAGGGGGAGAGCACCACTTGAACGGAGTTCTAAAGAACGTGCCAAACGGGGGACCCATGTAGGGTGGGAAAATGGCGCATGAGTTGAAGCATGCCAAACTGTGCACAACTGGGAAGTATCATCTTTTTTTTTTTTTTCTTTTTTGCATTTTTCCCCTGCCAGATCAACTACATTCTGGATGAGATCATAATGGGAGGTATGCAAAAGGCAGGAAAAGAAAGCCCATTGGAGGGGGAGTTATTTTATTTTATTTTATTTTTTTGCCTGCTGGCTACCTCCTTTGGTTGGCCCTCTGCGTTGCCCCTCGCCTGGGCATGTAACCGCACATGTAATTCTCCAAGTTGTCGCGCGTGTGGTCATGACGCCTCTCTCATCTCCTTTCCCTCACCCCAGGCATCGTTCTGGAAACGAACATAGACGCGATAGTGGGTTCCATCAATGGCGCGAAGAAGTTAATTGAAAACGAGTCCTCCTTCTTTGGCGACTGAGTGGACGGGGGGTACCAGTCACAGGGAAGACTCCCCCCAAGAAAAAAAAGGATTTATTGAAGCAGTCGTACAGGCGTAGACATGTACGTATTTAATCGTGGGCAGAGCATCCGCACGTATGTTGCCACTTTGTTTTTTTCTTTTTTTTGTGTTTCGCCCGGTCAATCATCACCTTTTTTCCACACAATTGCGGGGCATGGAAAAAGGGGGGGACGAAAGGGGACTCCGTTGACACACCTCCGAGATGTGTGCGTGCACACGGAGGTGCAGAAGATTGTGCAGGAAAAATAAAAAAAAAAAAATACGGGAGGCGCACGGCGCACTGATTGAGAAACACTTTTTCGCGTGTTGTGTACATAAGGGCTTACAAAAAAAAGGAGAACTGGACGAAAATCGCAAAGGGGATGAAATGCGGCAATATCGCATTTGCTGGAAAAAGTGCGCATCCCCGTGCGGGTCATCACAGCGCGTGGAGCACCAAAAGTGCAGACACCCCTGTGCGGACGCCCGCTTGCACACACATTTCGCGCACATGCAAGTTGTGTGCTGAATTTTTTTTTTTTTTTTTTTTTCCGTTACTTTCGTGCAGGTGAAAACGCATTTTTGCCTGAACGGGGCATATTTTTTGCACGAATTTGGAAAAAAAAAAAAAAAAAGAACAAGCTAAAGTGGGTGTTAAAGCTAACGCGGGAGCCGAATTTGCGCGCTTGAAAAGAGCGAGGAGGGAGAGTCCATGCTATTCACACGTGGGAAGTACTTACAGGTGTACCGCTGGACGCCGCATCACCTTTGTCCTACCAGTTGGCATCTTCCTACGCTACCGCTGCGCGCTTCGTTCAGTCGAAACTGAGGTCCAAGTCATCCGGGTGGTACGTCCGCTTGGTAATATTGTACAACTGGAAGGAGTCGACAGGGCCAATTTCCGTGATGTACAGAGTGATCAAATGCTCAGGAATGTAATCATACTTGGGTATGCGTACGTACAAATTATCGGCGTCGTTGTAAATCATAGATGGACCTGGCTGAAGTTCATTTTGTCTGATTGGGTCATAAAAGGGGTCATTAATTAATTTAAATAATGGCAACACGATGGTTACGGGCTTTGAATTAAACTGCGCTGAACAGGCTATATTGTAACCCCCAATTTTGGTGATTACTCCCCCGGAGGAGGAAACTGCTACTGAGCCAAGAACAACTTTGGTCACTTTTGGTATAACCGCAAAAACGGCTGAGTCGGAAATGTACGTAGTGTCCACTCCATCTTCACTTAGTAACTGTGCCATTCGAAATCCATTTCGGTTAATATCTCCCCCCACAACAATGACTGAAATTCCATCTTTTTTTTTATTTATATTTTTTAAAAACTTTTCAACCCCAACTGAGTAACCCATCGTTAAAATTACATCATTTTCCATAAATAAATCGTAAGAAGTTCTTTGTTCTGTCTCCCCCCAGGAAGTGTCAATGTCTGCAATTAATTCGGTAATTCCTTCAATTATTGAATGTCTCAAAGTGTTCGTCGCAGGAATGTGATAAGTATTTTTTTTGCTATTGTTTTCGAAATAAAATGAAAATGACTGCTCGAAATTTTTTATTTCTCTTTCGTAAACGTACTTACTGTTGATGCATTTGTTTGTATTTTTGTCGACAAGAAAATTGTTATTTTTGTTCAAATTGTCAACATAGTTGTTGTTGTACAGGTATAGCTGTTTAAAATGCTCCGTGCGAATAATTGTTAACACTCTTCTGATGATGTTCGGGATGATGAAGTACATTTTATTATTTCTGATTATTTCTTTTCCCAAATATTTAATAATTTCAATCAAATCGTATACATTATTCCAGTGCGATATTTCCACCACTTTTTTTAACACCTCTGCTATTTTTTTGCCTATAAAATTGCTTCCTTTGATGTCTCCATTTTTTAATCCTGCATTTAAAATTTTCACAATTCCTTTTAGCCAGTATGCCACTACGATTTCTTTCTCTCTTTCTTTTTTTAGCTTATCGCTTTTTTTTTTTTTCTTTTCAAATTTTATCTTGTCTTCTTTATCCCGTTCTGTGTTGCTGTGTGTTTGGGGCGGCTCGTCCCCTCCACCATCATGGGTGGTTCCTTCCTTTTCGTCATTATGTGTAACTGTGTGGTTTTTCCGTTCCGCGTTATAGTTTGCATTCACGTCAGAAATGATCGTTTTGGCGTTTTCACTCCCGTTAGCACTCTTGCTCGCGTCGTAACCTGGAAGCACATTTGGGGTTCCCAGCTCCATGGGTGATTCGCGGCGGTGTACAATGGGAAGTTACACCAGTCGGTGCGTCGTCATGTGCGTGCTTAAACACGCGGTCCGTGCATAGAGTGTTCTTGTCTGACAACGCTCCACCTATTCGTCGTTCGGCTTAAAATTAAACGGAGAGATTTTCCTTTCAAGTTCCAATTCGCATTTCATCTTAGTGTGCTTATTCGAACGGCCACAACTCGACTCACTCGCTGTGGAGGGGCTAGGATTACCTATGCGCGTGTGCACCTATTTCGGGTCAGCTTCGGAACACAGGCATGATATGTGCAGTAAGCCAGAGCGTCTATCTGTTCGAACGGCTTGGGTACACTCTCGAGGGTTAATCGGGACAGCAAAGGAAAGAAACGGAAAAAAAAAGAAAAAGGACAGGAAAAAAAGGGAAAAGGAACAGGAAAAAAGGGGAAAAGGAACGAGAAAAAAAGGGAAAAGGAACGAGAAAAAAAGGGAAAAGGAACGAGAAAAAAAATGGGAAAGAACGAGAAAAAACAGTGTTTTCCCCTATCTTGGGAGGGCGTAGAACATATAAAAAAAAATCCAAAAAATCAAAATGGACCTCACTCAACATGTGGGTCTCTAAACTGCAACAACAGTGGAGTAGTATTCACATCAGCATAGTGCTGGCGTTTTATAAAATGCAAATCGATTTTTCTCCTTTTGTGTCGGCTAAAAAAAATGTCCCTGGGAATGGCGGCGTAAACGCATTTACCCGCGTAAAAAAAAAAAAAAAAGGATAAACAATGGTCGCGCTCAGATGGGTTAACAAAGTGGCCATAAAACACCAAGGGGACCCAAAAAAAAAAAAGGGAAATCAACAAATGAATACATTTTTTTTTTTTTTTTTTATGTGGCTACGAAAGCTCGAACTTTAAATGTGAGACTGGAAAGGCACAAGAGGGGAAATGCTGTTCCAGTGGGCTTTTTAAAAAAAAAAAAAATTACAAGGACGGGACCGAAGCTTGCGGCATGTCGCAATTTCTCTTTTGCGCATCGTTAAAGGGACGCTTGCATCATTTTGTGTGGCAGTTGCGTTTAAGCGATTGATTTTGTTTGGTTCATCTTGTGTGGTTAATTTTGTGTGGTTCATTTTGTTTGGTTAATTTTGTGTGGCTCATTTTGTGTGGTTCGTTTTGCGCGGTCCCTTTTGTGCCGTTCATTTCGCATTAAGTTGCGACATTTTATTCCACGTTGCTGCCGCGCCACGTTGACCTTCACCCAAACAGGTGGCCGTACACAAAGGCTCAGCAGTTCAGGGCAACGCAGCTTGCTTGCTCGCATATACGCGGGGCGAGCTACTACGATTTTGAGAAACGGGCCAGGGTCTACGCGGCCAACCGTTCGCGCGCTTGCTCATTTGATTTGCCCCTTATTGTAATAAGCGAGGCAGGAAGAAACATAATTTCCCCCCAGCTGGCCAATTCCTAGTTCGCCACAAAGATAGGCATATTTTTACATGCACACCGAAATTGTCGCCCCATTTGCAATCACTGCGTATATGCCCATTTGGAGAACCCCGCTGTCTTCTCTTCCTGCCCATTTGTGTGTAACTCTTATAGAACTGTCGAATGGTGGTCGCACCCCATTTGTTGGTAGTCCAAAATACGTCAAACAGCAAATGAAAAAAAAAGGAAAATTATTTCAAAAGAGGATGAGCAGCGAGTGAAAACGATTTTTTAAAAGAATTCAGAATAAGTTACTCTGCCAAATGATTTAAAAAAAAAAGGAGAGAAAAAACAGGGAGGATAAAAAGATAACTTCTTTGTTATTTTAATTTTTTTTTTTTTTTTTTCTGTGTTACGAAGCAAGCACGTGCTCGCTCCTACTAGAAGCAGAGCGTGTGTGCAACCTTTATGTCTGTGCGCAGGCAAGCGGCGTATCTCTGCCTGTCCAATCACCGCAGTTACACCAATCGAGTGTCCTCTCGGCAGACCCCACCCCTTCATACCACACAACACATGGGCAACAATTTTTTGTTCATTTATGAGACATTCATTTAGAAGAAATTTGAAAGCATTTAAAAAGTTCGCACAAATTTGATTCACACAAGTGCGATACTTTAACAGTTCCATTCGCAGTATGAGCAGTTGTGTCTGTAAGGAACAGCCTGCACTTAAGCGATTGAACAGATCAGTTGCCGAGGGACCATTCCGTGTGCGAAGTGGTTTCCAAGTGGATTCTCCCCATATGACAATTTCTTTCTTCCACAGGAAGGTAGTCCGAGTTTGATTTGTTGTATCCCCCCAGATACACGCACAAAAATGTGTACATGTTAGCACGTATGTTCATATTCGCTCAGTTAGAAGACCATTTAAGGCTTTTATCCCTCCCCGCACACACACCAGCTATATGCGGCACACAAAGCTGGGAGATTAACGCGGGTAAAAAAAAAAAAAAAAAAAATTATGAACAGTCAGGTAAAAAAGCAAGCCTTTTTTTTCAATCGCTCGACAAATTAAAATGGACGAGGGAACATTCGACGAAAAGTTTGCCCATTCCATTTTGCTGGAGTCTCTGAAGGAAGCGCTTAAGCAGATGATCGATGAGTTCTACGTGGAAAAGGAGATCGGACTTAAAATCTACAAGGAGGCCTGCGCGGTAGGTTTGGGGGAAGCGCTGCTGGTTGTGTGTGTGCCAGTGTGAGTGTGTACATGTGAACGTTGGAACGTTGGAATGTTGGAACGTGTGCGCATGCGTGAGGAAGGCGCGCCCCCTCCCTCGATATTGCGAATTGACGCGCCCCCCTCCATTCCACTTCACAGAACGTAAGGAAAGAAATTTTGGAAAATTCGTCCCAACTGTCGGATGTCCATATCAGTGGTCAGATGAAGAGCTACTACTGCAGGAATGACGTGTGGACTTTTTTTTTTAAAAACTCGCTTTTTAAAATTATCAAAAATAAGAAAGCAAAAAATAGCTCGAAGGAAAATAAAAATTACCATCCATTAAATTTAAAAGTTTTTAAAAACTTTTACGACAAAAGAGAGGAATTTTTAAAGTACAGCATAGACAATAATAACGTGAAAATTATAAAAAACTTCGGAAAATTATACTGCCAGATTGTACATAAGGAGGAGGGAGAAAATGAAGCGGACGACGCTGTTCTGTATTATGACGGGTTGATAAAGGTGCTCTGTGTGGAGGATGCACTTTAGGAGAGGCTGAACATGGTCCCCTGGAATGAGTCCCCCAAGGGAGCTCACCTCATACATTGAGCATCCCTGTGTGTATATAATTACAAATCCATGGGTTTGAGAGGAAATCATTTTTTTTTTCTCACGGAAAAATACATTTTAAACCGCCCTCCTGAGGGGTAAAGTTATGTCCCAATGGGTGGGGACGAGCAGGGACGTGAGACTTATGGCATTATTTGGGGGAGGGGACACTCTGCATTTGAGGAAGTAAGCATATTTTACTCCTCATTGGAAGCAGCCAAGGGGGAAAAAAAAAAAACGCAGCACGCGCGATAAGCGCAGTTGGCCCAGTTAGCATAAGTACAAAAAATGGATATCAGAAAGGGCAAAAAAATGGAAAAAAAAAAAAAAAAAAAAAAAAAACATCCGCGCGTAGCTATTTTGTATGTGACATATGCATATGGCTACTTTCCCCCCGAGGCGCCGAAAGGGTCAAGGGAGAGCGGTAAGCGGTAAGTGGTAAGCGCTAACTGCTAAACGTGAAATGCCTTTTCCGCTAAACTTTTAGGAAGTCCATATTTACACAGACGTGCGAGAAACGGAGTTGTCGCAAAGTGACATCCTCTTTTGTTCCTGAAAATTCACCCGCGTAGTACTTACAAATTTTTCTATACAGCGCAGCCTGAGCAATTTGATTTCCAGTGTCATGCCATACCTTCTTAATGATGAGAGGCATAACATGTACTTAGTTATCTCGTCACAGTTGCGATCGTGTCAAATTAAATCTACTTCTTTTTCGATTAATTTTAATCTGAATTTTTTTTTTTTTTTTAAATGCGTTATCTCGCTTAGTGATATGCTCAGAGGCCAAAGAGGGGGCAGCTTACGTGATATACGTATATCCTCCGCCTGTTTGACAATTCCGCAGGGAGGAACACCCCCACAGAACAGGCGCACTTTTATTGTGCAATAACGGATGTGGGGGTATTCGAGCCTGAGCTGGCACAAGGACCATCTTAAAAAAAAGAGAAAAAAAAAGAAAAAGAAAGAAAGAAAAGCCATTTTAAAGCGTCACAAATGTGTAAAGGCTCAGAATGGCACAAACGAGCAGGTAGTTGACAACATATTCAGTACCTTTTGGAAGGAGCCGCCCATCTGTGGATAAAAATCCCGGCGCGAATTCGACTTGTTCGCTTTGCGAATGTGCAAAGGGGTAGTCGGCAAAGGGGCAGTCGGCAAAGGGGCAGTCGGCAAAGGGGCAGACGTGCAATCGGCTAATCCGCAATTGGTCGAATGGGCGAATGCACGCCCAGCTCTTTTAAGAACGCCCCTTCTCCCCATGTTCGCAGATTTATTCGACCACAATCGCAAAGTGCGCATGTGGCATAGGGTACATAAGTGAACATCTAAGCATTTTCCAAATTGCGGAACTCTCACTAGTTGAGCAATTGAAAGGGGAAAAGAATCGGGAGTAGCTACTCCCACTAGCCGCGTTTTTCTGTCAATTTTGTTTTGTTCCTTTTTTTTTTTTTTTTTCCCTACGTGATTGGTCCGTTTGGTATGCCTTCCACACAGTGCCGGTACCGCTTTGCCGCTACGTCAGGCAGGAGACGAATCTTCTAGCACGTCGCAGTAGGGCAATCTCAAACTAGACGGGAAAAAGTATAAACACGGCAATCTGTCACGATGGGTGATAACCTGGATAAAATATTTTCCAAGAAGGAACGATTTTTCAAAGAAATAATTGAAACGAACTGCATATTTGTGAAGGCGCTAAAGAACTGGGTTGGCACGAATTACATCGCGAGGTTGAAGCTGAAAAAGGAGGCCCTCAAGCTGACCCCCAAGTTGCTGATAAACCGGACCAAGTCGAGTAGGGGAAATGAGCGGGGCGAGCGGGGTTAGCGGCGCGGATATGGGCGCCGCCGTGTACGCAGTGAGCCCCCCGTGCGCACATGGTCTTACGCTCACGTTTGTTTGTCTATCTGTTTGCCAGTTTGTTTGCTTGTTTATCAATTCATTTGCCAATTTACTTCCAATTTGTTCATTTTCCCCCCTTTGCAGAGGCCAGCCGGTGCCGAGTGTGCGGATTCGCCATCGAGAAGAACAACCTGCGCATAGGATACCCGACGAAGGACCCCAGGGGGAACTACGGCTTTATAAGCTGCTGGGTCCACCTGGACTGCAGCAAGAAAATCCTCTACGCCATTTTGTACACGCAGGAAAATGAGCCACACTTGAAGGCCTACCTGAACAACTCGGAAGGGAAGAAGGCGTGTGAGGGGAACTACAATTTGCATGAACGGTTCATATATGAAAATATTAATTGGGAATTTTTTTTCGGAGGATTTGACGAATTGGAAGATGAAGAAAAGGAAAAGTTAAAGGAAACGGCCAAGCCGTGTGAAATGAAAAATGGGATGATGGGGAGGAACAGTTTTGAAGCGCTGATAAATCAGGAGAAGGAAGCATTGAGCTCGAGCAATTTGATTAAGCAAGAAAGTCGAGTTATTCAAAATGAATTAAAAATTCCTAAGGAGCTTAAATTTGATTTGCTGGAGTATCAAAAGGAGGGAGTCTCATGGATGATTAACCAGGAACAGTCCAGCGTTAAAGGGGGGATCCTGGCCGATGAAATGGGCATGGGGAAAACCATACAGGCCATTACGCTAATTCTGTGCCAGAAGATTAATAAATTAAAGGGGGAATCGGAGGGGAAGTGCGAGGAGCCAAAAATGGAGTGCGCTGCGGGGGGCGGCCAGGCCAAAGTGAAGGAGGAGTCGGAGAGCAGCGTGGTGGTTATTAGCAGCGGGGCCGACGGCTCCGAGGGCGCAGCGAGTGTTAAGAAGGAGAACCCTAAGAAGAGAAACTCCAAGAAGGGAGCACCAAAGAAAAGGGGTACTCCAAAGCAGGAACAACTCCCTCACAAGGGCACCCCCAAAAGCGAAACTGCGGAAGACACCCCGCAAGTTAAAACAGACGAGAGCCAAGGGCAGACACTCATCATTGCCCCCATTGCAGCGGTAATGCAGTGGAAATCAGAAATAGAAAAGTTCATCCAGGGGGATATCCTAAAGGTGTACGTGTACCATGGAAGCGTAAAAAAGGTATCATTTGAGGAATTGAAAAAATATGACATCATTATTACGTCTTATGCCATGGTAGAGGTGCATTTTAGAAAAATAATTAACAAGTATAAAGTTTCCTGTGAGTATTGTGGCAGGCTATATCTGCCCAGCACACTGGTGATTCATAAAAAGTACTTTTGTGGGCCAGATGCCGTCAGAACGGAAAAGCTAAAAAAGAGAAAAAAAAAAAACAAAGACACGGCACTTGTGGCTATGAAAAAGTTTGACGATAATTTTGTGCCGACTCCTAGGAATGTCCTCCTGGAGATAATGAATGAAAGTAGGAGCGACAGTAAGGGGGACAAAGGTGAAGAGGCCCCTTCGAGAGGGGGCAGGGGGAAAAGAGGTAGCCCCCCAAAGGGGGAGAATCGTAGCAGAGGGGGGAGCAGAAGAAACGGCAGACGCGACCAACGCGAAAGCGATGTGATCGTTCTCAGCTCGGGGGAGGAGCCCCCAGAAAGCGACATCAGCTCCGCGTCGAACAAGCCGGTGTATTCCCCCCTGACGAGGAAGACGTCCAGCAGAGTGATAGACCTGTGCAACTTGGGATTCGAAAAGGACGTAATTGACAAGATGGTTAGCAGCACACACAAGGGAAAGGGAAAAAACAAAAGAAACATAAAATGGAATGAAGTCATCAGGGATATATTGCAAAACGAGTTGTACACCGTCGATATGAATAGCCGCTGTAAGGATGTGCTGAGGGATATTTACCTAGGCGATAGGGCCTTAGAACAGGAGGACTTGAAGAGGCTAAACATGGGGGAACTGAAAGTTGTGCTGATAACGATGGGAAAGCATATTTTTGGAACGAAGGTTGAGCTCATCAACAGGGTTTTAGTGTCGACCAAGTATATAAGGCAGGAGCTGATGATGGCGAAGGGGGAAGTGCATAGAGAGGTACTGAGCGAGGTGCAGAGTGAAGTGCCTGCCAAATCGGAGGGCACAGAGAAAGGGGTAACGCTCAGTAGTAGGAGCAGCACCGTTTCGAGCGCACCCGTATTGAGGATGACGCGTGGTGGCAGCAGTGGTGGCGGAACTGCCTCCCACGTGGGGGATCCCCTGGATGGTGAGGATAACCGTGGCGGGGAAAACGGAAGGGCGAAGCGGAGCAAAAGTGGCCGAGTGCGCCGGGGTGGGGCGAAAGGTAACCCCGTCAGGAGGAAGACAACTGAGGGGAGTTCCTGCACGTTGAGGAAGGCCAAAGCCAAGAGGAGCAACAGTTCGACCGCCAAGGTGGTGAAGCCGACGGCTAAGAGGAGCAACAGTTCGACCGCCAAGGTGAAGTTGAAGCGGAGAAGGCGAAGCAGTAGCAGCGCAGTGGACGCAAGTCTCAGCCCAAGGGACAGCGATGAGTCGTTTAGGATAGACCAACTTGGCAGCGATGCGGAGGCGTCGTCGTCGTTTTCGTCCTGGGGGAGCAAGGTGAAGAGGGAAAGCACGAGTGGTGCGTACGACAGGAGTGGTGCGTGCAACTCGAGTGATTCGCACAACTCAGCCGAATCGCGCAGCTCTACCGAGTCGCACAGCTCAGCCGAGTCGTACGGCTCGATCATGGCTGAAAAGGCGAAGAGGAAAAGGAGGAGCCAGAAGAGGGGCGAAGCGAACATTTTCGACGAGAGCGCCCTACACCAGATACAGTGGAACAGAATCATCTTAGACGAAGCACACAGAATCAAAAATAGAAACACATCAACGACGCAGTCGATTTTTAATTTGAAGTGCTCAGGTTATCGCTGGTGTTTGACAGGAACTCCATTGCAAAACAGAATTGGAGAGTTATATAGCTTAATAAGATTCCTTGAGTTTTACCCCTACGCGTATTACTTCTGTTCTAAGAAGGACTGTAAATGTATGCTGCTGAACTACGAAATGAAGGACAATAAGTTTTGCTTCCTCTGTGATCACTCGAGGATTAACCACTTCAATTATTTTAATAAACGGATTCTGAGACCTATACAGCTGTTTGGGTACAACGGGGAGGGAGTCTCCAGCATGCATTATCTGAAAAGCGAAGTGTTAGACAAAATTTTATTAAGGAGAACCAAAGGGGAACGGAAAAATGACATCAAATTGAGGCCTTTGCAGATTAGAATTAGGAAGGATAAGCTATCAAATGAGGAAAAAGATTTTTATGAATCCCTTTACAAGCAAACGTCAACCCAGTTTGACACGTATGTGAAGTCAAACACTGTTTTGCATAACTACGCACATATTTTTGATCTGCTGAGCAGATTGAGACAAGCTGCTGATCACCCGTATTTGATTTTGTTTGGGAATTCCTTCCTGAGTGACCCCTCGGGGAAATTCATAAAAAAGAATTCGTCCATCATCCCGGCCATTTCGAACGACTACGTGTGTGGCATCTGCCTGGAGAATGTGCCCAAGAAGATCAACGTGAGCACCAAGTGCAACCACAATTTTCACAGGGCTTGTTTGAGGCAGTATATTGAGAGTTTCCAGGGGGGGGGTGGCCCGGCGGGGGACGCGCATGGGGGAGGCGATGTGCATGGTGGTGGCATTGTTCATGCTCATGATGATGATGTGCATGGCGGTGGCGATGTGCGTGGTGCCTGTCGAGGGCCGCGCCCCGGCGCAGTGGCCAAAGCGCGCACCTTCCATTTGGGGGACGACGCAGGGGAGAACGGAGGGAGTCTCTACGACATAAACGAAATCGTGTTCAATGAAGAGCCCTCCATGAGTAGCACCACCAACGAAGCAGATGGAAAGAAGCTAAACAGAAAAGCCAACTCAATTTCAGTCGTAAAATTTAAAGATAAAGAAAAGAAACAATTCGTCAGTCTGTTAAGTAACGAAGAAACAGCAGTGCAGGATTTACCTCTGGGGTGTCCAGTGTGCTACGTCCCCCTGACCGTCGATTTTAATTTGCTCAACCAAGTGGAAGAACAGGATGATGAAGAAATAATTGTGTGCAAAGAGGAAACAACTTATATTAACAAAAGCTTTATAAACCGAATTAATACAAATGAGTATCGCACCAGCACCAAGATAGAAGCCGTATTTGAGGAAATACAAAATGTAATGAAAACAACGGATGATAAGTGCCTAATTTTTTCACAATATTGCTCTATGCTTGATCTGATTGAATACCATTTGAAGAAACACAACATTATTTGTTCCAAATTGCTGGGTTATATGTCCATGGTGTCTAGGAATAATATTCTTTACAGTTTTAATGAGGATAAGCATCTTCGTGTTTTGCTCATCAGTTTGAAGGCCGGTGGAGAGGGACTCAACTTGCAGGTGGCCAACCGAATCTTCATCGTTGACCCGTGGTGGAACCCCGCTGCGGAGCTGCAGGCTATTCAGAGGGCCCATCGGATAGGGCAAACAAAAACCGTGTACGCCACGCGCTTCATCATTGAGAACACCGTTGAGGAGAAAATCGTCCAGCTGCAGAATAAGAAGCAGCTCGTGTTCGACTGCACCATTGGGGACTCTGGCAACGCGATGCAGAAGCTGACCAAGGAGGACTTGGCGTTTCTCTTCCACGCCTAGGGGCGCAGCGCGGCCATGCATGTTTCATTTTCCTTCCATTTTGCGAGCGCATGTGTGTGCTATATGCGCGGTACTTTTTTTTGTTTTTTTTGAAAAAATGGACAATCGGCCGTCATCGCGCGGGGGGCAGGCACAAATGGGGCGTTCCCCAAAGGGGAGAGTTAAGTATGACAAACGGGGCGGTGGAGGAACGAAACGAGGAAGGCATGGAAAGGGAAAACGGGGGTACCACTCATGAGAGGGTTGGGCATGAGGGGCTGCTTTTGTGATTGAAAAAAGGACGAAAAAAAAAGCAGCAAAAGTGGGGACAGCAGCAAAAGTGGCGAACGCAGCAAAAGTAGCGAACTCAGCGAGATGGCAGCGCTGCTTCGCCGCTCCGCTGCTCCGCTGCGAGTTTCACCAAATGGCGACGTTCCCGTCCGCGTGAATTGTGCAGAGGCTGCCGCCCGGCAGCCAGTGCGCGCCGTTCACTTGGCCAAGCTCGTCGTTAACAACGCTGGCGTAAGAATGCGTCACGACATCGTGCGCAATTAAGGTGTAGGGGAAGGTGCAAATCAGCTCATTCGCGTCAGCCGAGAAAACAGGGGCACACGTGGGACTTTCATTTTTTAAAAAATCTGGATTTTCGAGGCACTGAAAAAAATTAATTTTATTTGCGTTTAGCAATTTGGTTTTCCCCCCGATGGACTGTATTGCTATTAGTCGATCATCTGGGGAGTAACTCACACCGGAAATTGCATCGTCAAAAATGTTCTTTTGATATAATGCGGCCTGGGATACGCCTCTGTTGTGGATTCTCACATCGTAGCATATGACTGAACCGGAGCGCGTCCCAATCAGGACAAGTGGCTGCTTGTTTGCTTTGCACGAACAGGTAATCGCATCGTTTACGCAAAGTAAGCTATACAGACTTCCCCTTTCCATGTGGAAAAATTTTACCGTTTTGTCTAAACTGGTTGAGTAAAAAAAAGGGCTCTCTGTTGGGGAGCCACTTGGGGAGAGCTCCTTTTCGTAACTGAGATGGTGCAGAAAATGAAGCGATGTTATTTTTTCGTCATGGGCGTGGTACCACTTTTCAACTTCGCTACTTTCGTTATTTACTAAGCAGATGGCATGGCTGCTTAGGGAGAGTAGGGAGTATCTGCTGGAGGGGTGTACGCACACATTGGTGGCTGCGATTTTCTGGGCAGCTATCTGGAAACGTTTGATGCAGGTCAGCTTGTTTTTTTCTATCTTTACAAAGGCGACGCTTCCGTCCTCTGCGCAGGTGACGAGCGTGTCATTTGGGTGTGCAACCCAAGCCGCAGGCATGGCGGCCGGCCGGGGGTCCCTCAGCTCGGAGTGGTCTCCACCGCCACGAACGCTGCTAGCACGGCCAACGCCGCTACCCCCGCTAACGATGTCCACATCACTGCCGCAGTCGTTGTTGTAGAAAACTGGCGACGTTCCACTCGCACCACGATTTGTTACCCTTGATGAGCTCAACTGGTTCTCACTATCGGAGGGACAGCCGGGGTGCCTTCCCCCCCATTTTGCCCTCACATGTTGGTGTGAATCTACCTGGGGACATCCTCCCGGGAAGGCGCTAACGCAGAGGACACTGCTGCTCGTGTGCACATTTAGGCGTCCCTTTATCTTCTGAAAACGGTGTCTACGTAAACCGTTGCTAACGAATTGAGTTCGATCATTTGACGGGGAATGGCATCTTCCATTCGCACGGCAGCCATTTCGGAGATTCATCGCGCCCACGTGGCTGTGGTTTTCCCCACCGTTTTGAAAAAAGGAACCCTTATTGTGTGCTACCTCCACATCCTCTCGCAAAACGCTGTATTTGCTTTTCCCACTTGCATGTGGTGCTTCCGACGGGGGTGCGTTTCCCCCCCATTGGGACTTCTCCCCGTGGGGAATGTCCTGACGGGGGGGCAGCTCTTCAGCATGGGTACTACTTCTACCCAGTATGGCTAACAAATTGTTTTTTTTTTTTGCAAAAATGTTGTTCTTACCATGCGAATGGTGAGTATCCGCCCGAGGTTCCCCACAGCTATGATAGCCATGCATGTAGTGTAGTTTGTCCCAGTAGAGGGTTAAAAAAAATTTCTGTTTTTTAGGAAACCTCCCTTTGGGCGTTTTGCTTTTCTCTGAAAGGAGGGAATAACTGGCCTTACGATTTCGCATATGTCTGTGCACTTTGCTTAGCTGACGTCTGTACGCTTTCTTAATTTTTAATAGACACTCAAGGAGTTTTTCATTTTCTATTTTTTTCTGTAGTAACTCATTTCTGATGGCAAAGTACTCCTTCTCGAGATTCTTTTTGCACGTTTTGAGTTGGAAGGCTTCTTTCCATATTTTGAAATAGGAGAGTCTGATTGCGTCGAATTCGTTCATTACTTTTTGGTTTTTCTTTTGGCTCAAATTGATTTTCCTCTTAAGGGATACGTTAGAGCTGGCGTACAATTTGATGTCCTTCTTTTGTCTACTAAGAACGTTTTGCAGTTTGCATAACTTTTCCTTTTTGTCATTGAGTTGTTGTTCCTTTTTCACAAGTGCGTCATTCAACGTTTTATTTTGTTTTTTTAAAATGTTGAGGATTTTTTTTTTTTCATATAGGCCGTTTTTCAGGAGAAGTATCATTTCGTCTGCTTTTGCCTTTTCCTTAATGACTTGGAGGAATTCCCCTTTGGAGACTCCATTTGTTGTGAGGCTGTCCTGCGTTTTGGCCGTAGCTCCTGACGGGGTTGCCCCTCCTGGGGATCCCTCCGTGGTGCCATCATTCGCCGACGCTACGCTGAGTGAGATGTCCCGATTTGTAACACTGTCTCCACCGTAATCCTCACGCTGCGTATAGCAGTGGTTCAAAATGTTGGGAATGAAATTTTCCCGATTGGAAAGTGAGTTGCCCAAATGTTTGCCATTCAGCAAGAACACATTTTCTGATGTGAACGATGCGATGATGGCTGTCAGTTTGTTTTTTTCATCCACAAGGGAATTGTACGAGGTTAGTACTTCTTCGTATCTCTGGCTCTGCGCTGCGTTCCTCCGTTTCATGCGTTGCAAAATTGTGTTTTTCCAATCTTGGGCCATTGTTCGTCAGGCGGAGTGTGGGCGATCTGCGCGATGCATGTGTTGGCCAGCGAGGGGGTAGTTAAGGCTCCATGTGTGGAAGTGCGTAACGAAGTAACTATGTAACTATGTAACTAAGTAACTACGTAACTGCGTAACTACGTTTGAGTGTATACATTCCATGGGGGGGTAAACTTCAAATAGGCTTTAGCGCGAGCCGCGGTTGCTGACGGCGCGCGCAGTTCTTATATCATGCCTTCAGGCAATTAGGGGGGGCGAAAATGATGATGCGGAACTGCCCCTTAGGTTTGTATAAGAATAAGTGGGCCACGCGCGGGACGTAAAAAAAAAAAAAGATCTTTTGCATAACGTGTCACATACGGTCAGCAGCAAAGGTAAAATGTACGAACAGTACTGGTGACACGCTGCGCACAGCTGGTCATCTCACCAATTGGGGAGAGGGGAATATGTTCATACTTGACCGTTGCAAAAATTTTCCCCGTCTGAACAGTTTTTTTTTTTATTTTACAAAATGGGCATTTAAAAAAATAAAAAAAATCGTCAACTTGTCCACATATTAATGGAAGGATCCCCCCAAGATGGCAAAAGTTAAATGCCTCTCCTGCAACGTAGTATGTTATGCCCCCTTTTTTCCTGTTATACGGTTTGGGAGAAAAAGCAGAAACTTTGCTGTAACGATATGATCCGCTTGGACCATTACAAAATTGTGGATGCAGGAATTGCCTCCTTATCAACCATGCGTTGTGCTTAAGTGATCATTCGCTTTGGTTCCTCACAAAAGGGAAAATGAAAAATGGTGGGAACAAACCACGTATGAAATAAATCGGCAGGAGTTTTTTTTTTTTTTTTTTTCTTTTTTCCAAAATGGCTAGTCATGCAGTGGCAGATTTGCCCCCGCGCATAATACGTAAGTCTGTGCAGGCATGAAAATGGGGGCAGTTGCGCCGCAGTACTGTCATTTCATCGTACTATCACGTTGTAGTACTGTCATTCCATCGCGCTGTCACGCCGTCGTACAGTCATGCCATCTTATAGCTACCTGAACATACAGCATTCATACGTGCAAGTGCGCCACGTTGCTCTGGGAGACCAAACAATTCAAAATGGAAAAAAAAAAAGGAAAAAAAAACAGTCGCCTGTGAGGAAAAACACGATAAAAGTCATTGTTAATCAGGTTGGACAAGCCGCATGTAAAGAATATCCATTTTTCGAAATGCTCTTCTTTATTATCCGCATAAATTTACATAGCGCTCATGATGGCCATGCCTTTATGAATTTTTTCCCTAATTTTATGCCAACTTTATGCCAATTTTTTGCCAATTTTTCCCCGCTTCCCCATTTTTGCTAATATTCGTGCAGGGAGAAATTTGGGTGGGCGTCCTTCAAGCTGTCAATGATGTTCTGTTTCCGCGGGGGCAGAAGGGGCAGGGAAAAAAAAAAAAAAATACATACATATGTACATATATATATATATACATATTATAGGAGCGATGAGATGATGCCGAATGAACCCCCTTTTGCGGTTCCACCATGACACATGACTGCATGGCGATATGCATATGCCGCCAGTTTGCTTGCCTGCACGATGTCCTTTTTTTTCGTTGGGTCAGCGTCATCCACCCTTGTTGGGGAGCTGTTCGACTTATTTTTCCTTTTAAAAAACCTGTGAAGTGCAAGAGACCAGGAAATAAATTCATCATGGGGTACATTCCCGTGGCAGGGTTGCGAAATTGGCAAAAGGTGCAGCAGAGTTAAAAGAGAAAAGTGACGCAGGTTTCGTCTTACATGTATTCTCCCAGCCACACTTCCTTGGCCTCTTCACAGCTGCGCAAGGGGGGGGGGAAATGAGAGGGAAAGAAATTTCCCATCGTTATGTAGCTCATGCGTTTTGCATTCTGGGGGAAGCAATATTCATACGCGCAACATAAACAGCGTATGAAAAGCGCTAAACAAAATTTGAACAATTGATCAATTGATCAGTCGCGTGGGAACGCATTAATCTGTTAATTTTTACTCAGTTGGATCGCTAAGCCTTTTGTCTTTTATCAAAAAATTCACTTTTGTGTTCTTCGTCAAGCGCTTCCAACACGGCTCCTTCGGGGGGATGTTGGGAAGGTTGGGAAGTGCCACATGAAGGTGTTCACATAACTTAAGTGTGAGCAAAAATAAAAAAGCGTAACAAAATAATGCGCAGCTAACCTTGACCCGTTTCTCAATTTGCATCTTTATCCCGCTGTCCAATGAGGTGTAGGAACATTTCTGAGTGTGCGTTTGAGTTTGTGTTTGTGTGTAAATTGGAAATGTAAGAAAAGGCAGCGTGAAAAAAGAGGTGAGGTGGTAATGTATCCCACCGAGAGGCGGTTCACTGCGTATTCCTCATGAATGGCGGCGCCGTGGAGAATTATTTGTGGAGTACCACCGAAGGTACCTACCTCTGGGATGATTGGTCTTAGTAAATCTAAGCTAAATTCGACGCTCTGACCCTGCTTGTTGGGCACTGTGAGGTGTATGTTACTGTAGCGGGGGGGAGAAGGTAAGACGTTGCACGGGTGGAGGAGTGATCATATCTGCTGCGTTAATATTTTCCTTTCTGCTCGGACTGTATCCAGTGGGGATGGACGTGCAACGATGGTGATAAACGATGGTGATAAACGATGGTGATAAACGATGGTGATAAACGATGGTGATAAACGATGGTGATAAACGATGGTGATAAACGATGGTGATAAACGATGGTGATAAACGATGGTGATAAACGATGGTGATAAACGATGGTGATAAACGATGGTGATAAACGATGGTGATAAACGATGGTGATAAACGATGATGATGAACGATGAGTGATATTTTTTTTTTTTTGAAATAGCGTTTTCTCTCGTGCTTCTCCCCCCCAGTGGTTTTTATCACCTTTCCGTAAATTCCACCTTTTCCCCTTTGACGGACGGGATGGAAATAATGAGCGTCAACTTCTTTGAGCTTTGGCCCCATCTAACGGTTGGAAATTCATCTCTACGAATTGTAAAAATTGTGTGGTGGGATGAAGAGAAAAGTACCCAACAGGTGGTGAGGCATATGGGATGGAGTCACCATAGACGGACTGCTCCCTTAACATATGCATTGCGTAAAAAAAAGACGCCCCCATAGCATGAACACTCACGGCGATGATGTAGAACCAAGTGTGGCAAACCATAGAAGGCAAAGGAACGTCATCCCAGTCATTTTAACAAATCTGACAATTTGTGGACGGTACATTTGTGCATATATTTTTTTAACAAGAAAAATTCACTGCGCATATGTGACTTCACAGTTGGGGTCACGCAAAAAAGTAAATTACGGATTTTAAATTTTGAAAGCATATGGAATGGCAAAAAGGGGAAAATGAAATGTGTGGTCTTAAATCGTTTTGCTTTTTTCTGGCAATCCCGCGGAAAGAATAAATTTGTAAGAGTAAACCTGCGCAATTAACTACGTACAGTATAGGCACACGGAACATTTTGCAAAAAAAAAAAAAAAAAAAAAATAGTGTAGAGCAACGAAGCGCAGTATTTGGCTCAGCGAAAAAAGAGATATACATGTTCATTACGTGGGTTTCTTTTCCTTAGCAAAATTATCATGCTATGGACGAATTCGACGCAAAATAATTTTTTTTTTTTTTTTTACAAAATTTGGACAAAGTACACTCGTTCGTATTTTATGTGTTCACCAGACTTGTGCTTTTTAAGGCAAACAATTGCGGAGTAAATCTGTTCTACGAGATGTCCCTACCTGTGTGTGCAAACGTATGTGTGTGTGCGCGCTATCGTTGAGACAAATTGAGAGTTGTATCATCGCTTAGGTTAATAATGCGCGTGATAAGCACAATGACAAAAGGAGAGTAACACACAGTTGGGTGAAGACAAAATTTGGAACTCCCTTTTGAATCCTTTAAGGTTTCCCCATTTCCCCCCCATTCATGTATACGGTTGGAAGGACGAAAACGAAAAGGTGATGAGTTCATCACACTGTTTTGTGGCGATGCTGTGTGAGTTGTAAAATATCTTTTTGTGTCCTACTTTGAAAGAGAAAAAAAATTCCTCCTGGATAGAACAGGTGAGAAAGGGTAGAATAAAAAGACCCCTTTTTTTTTTCCTTTCCCATTTTGCAATTTGGGCATATACTGCCTATCCCTTTTTGCTAACACCTGCGCTATACAAGAAGTTCCATTTCGATTGGGCCCTCCCTGTTAGCAGCGTAGAAAAGGTAGCCAACACAAAGGGAATAATTCTGGCTCGTCAATGTTTCCCTTATACGTTGTTCTTCATTGTGAAATTGAAGCACACTTGTTGGCCTTTTTTTTTTTTTTTCACATCCTTGACGTTCAAAGTGGTAAAACGAAAACAGGGTTGGCAGGATGGCATGTTGCACAGGAGAGCTGGTAACTCCTCTAGGGGCAGACGCTGAGGAGCGGCTGATTCGGTCGCTCCACATTGGTTCGCAGCCCGCCGTTGTGTATATACCTACCTGCATATGTAAATGTTCATATATGTCTACGCTCCATTTCGCGGGGAAGAAAAATCTGGGGGTGCCCCAACGAACTGCAATCCATTTTGTGCGTAAAAAAAAAAAACAGCCTTTTCTAACACTTAGCCTGCGTAATTTCTCATTTTTTTGTTTCCATTTGGGAATAGTGGCGGCGTCACTCGGTTTGATAGTTTCCCCTGCACAGTTTTACTTTTTTCGATGCGTGGGACAATCGCGGAGGTTTCCCCACGATAGCTGCATACGGAGGGGCCGGGCCACAAATAGCGAGCGCGTTTACAGCCTTTGGAGCAATTTCCCCACGCTTGGAAATTTCAAAAGGTAAAAAAAATTGGAGGAAAAAAATGGAGAAACACTGTTAAGCGGGAAAAAGGCAAAATTCCCTTTTGCGTTTTTTTTGGATCCGTTTTTCCCATCTTTATTTTTATTTTAATTTTTGTTCTTTTTTTTTTTTTTTTTTCTGCACTTCGTGTTCTCACCACTGTGAACCATTCGAAGCATCACAGCGAACAGTCGCGAGGCACCATTTTTGCAACGATTTTATAGCAAATGGTGAAAGAAAAGTGAACAAGGCGATAAAGCAAAGCGGTTAGTGGAAATTGCCCAGTGGAAAATGCTCATCGAAAATTACTCAGCGAAAATTCGCCAGTGAAAATTGCGCAGCTGTGAATAGGCTGAAAAAAACGGGAGAAATTCTGATGAGCCGTCATTTTGCCAATCGTAAAGCGACGCCATGTAAGAAAAAGTAAAAAAATATAAGTGTACGTACTGGTACATGTAAATTTGTACCCATATATTATATGCATATATTTGTGCTTGCCGAAGGAGGCGAACGCGCTTCTGGCCTGCAGAACGCCGTGGAAGATATCCTTTCGCCCTTGTACATACGGCGCATTCGCGTTTGCCACGCTCGCCCGGCACAAAAGGTACAACATAGAACAGATAAAAAGGAGCCATAAATGGGGAAGCAAAGCGAGTCAACGCCTTTCAAGAATTTCAACTCGTCCAGGAAAACGAACGGTACCAACTCGGCCAGTCCCACAAGTTCGGATCGAGAAAATTCGGAAATTGGCTTCCAAAATAGCAGAAGCGATTTGTTGAAGCATGCGGGAAGTAGAAGGAAGAGCAATCACAAGTTTTATTCCTACTCGCGGAAGTTCATAACCGTTTTGAGTAAAAATGCATATCTTTGAGGGGTTCTCTCGGCGCCCCTGCGATGGGGCCATCTGCGAGGAAACGCCACTTTTGAGAAAATGCCATCTGTGAAAAGATGCCATTTGTGAGAAAATGCCACTTATGTTGGCGAAAGGGCGACTTGCGTCCCATTGGGGCGTATGGACAAATGGGGGGACGTTTTGTCAACCCTTTGCAACTCGCGGGCGTAGCACGTGGAGCGCTTACCACTGCGCGGAAGAATCTTTCGTGCGCGTTGTTAATTACATTTGTGAAGTTGTGAAGTTGTGAGGCAGGGAATTTGCCGTTCCACGTATTTTTTTTTTGTTTTTTTGCACCCCTCCGTTGGTCCAGCGCCCCCCCATTCGCTGGCACTTTCATTTTTTTCATTTTTTTCTTGTGTTCCCTTTTTTTCAGACTACATATTTTGCATCCTAGGAATTATATGCGCGTGGGGAGCCATAGTAGGAACATAACGATGGGGAATGTTCCCCTCATCAGCGACATCGCATACGTTGTGGCGAAACAGCGCGCAGACACACACATGTATAAAAAAGCAATTAAGTTATTCCCATCGTTTTTTTATTTTTTTAATTTTTTATTTTATTTTATTTTTTTTGCTCATTTCAGGACTCGCTCGTTCAGGTAATTTCCGGAAGGCAAGTGTACCTGTCGCTGGCGTGCTACTCCACCATTCTGTTTTTGGCCCTGGCGTTCCTAATGTTATACACTTACTTCCTGGATAGGGATTATCGACCATGTGATTTTTTTTGAAGTGATCAATTCGTTTGTTTATCCCGCTGAGTTTTATTATATTATATTTTATTTTTATTTTTTTTTGTTAAAATGGGTGCGTGAGAATGTCTTGGGGTTTGAAGATGGGCCCACTGGAATGGGTAACTTGCTTTTGCTAAGCTGCTGCGTTTTTATTTTAAAATTTTTTTTTATTTTTTTATTTTTTCCCCCCCGCGAACGTTCGGCGTGGCAACAGAACGAACCTGTACACGCGGAGTTTGCTTTTTCCTTTTAAGGGGAAGAAACAAATGACGGGAGTAGAGCGTGCGGGGAAAGGTGGCACATTCGGTAGGAATAGACAAATGTGAAGCGGTGAGGTGGAAGAGGGGAAAAAAAGGAAAAACTCCGCTGTCTATTCGTTTCTTTATAAATTTTCCGTTTTGTAAATTCCCCCATTTACGTTTCTTTTTTTTTCCCAATTGATTTACTTCGTTTTTTTAAAAATTAACGAGCAAGCCTAAATTTGTGGGCAAAAGGGACAAACATGTTTGTCAACCGTTTGGTCGTTCCTTTTAAGGGTGCACCATTTTAGTAAAAGGAAGAGTCTACACAAAGGTGCGCACATTTGTGTGTGAGGAGTTGTATATGCACCTGCCCTGGATACGATTGTGTGTTCAGCATAGATGGGAATGATCCCCAGTTGCCCCTTCTTGTGTGCACTGGTTGGAAAAGCAAAAATAGAAAAGAATTTTTTTTTTTTTTTTCTTGCACACCGTTGGTTAGCCCTTTAATCGAAGGTGAGCAAAATGTTAATCACTATTTCCCCGCGTGGTTCCTACTCAAACGATTTGCTTTACGAAGCATATGGGTGTGTCTAACGCAGGTGTGGAATTCCCTTTTCTGTTTTAATTTCCGAATACGCCTTAGCATTAGCTTGTTTTCTGAGTTAAAAAAAATGGTCCCTTGTGGCTCAGCCAGACTCGCACGCAAATGTGTACTTTCCTTTTTTGCCGCGCTTGGTTGCATGCTGATTCATTTTTCTGCTTTGATGAAATGAGCACGCCCGCTCTGTAGACTTCTATCCAGATAAGACAGGAAAGCTGAGGGGAAGAACATACCGCACAACAGGTGTATAGTTCTTGCTCAGTTTAGCTAACCGTCCTTTCGTCGCTGCGGGAATTAGACTCAACATTTGTGCCTGCTTTGCAGACTTAACGAACAACTTCGTTGCGTGGTTGGTGCGGAAGAAGAGCAGACTTTTTTTTTTCTTTTTTTTTTCTTTTTTTTTTCTTTTTTTTTCTTTTCTTTTTTTTTCCCGTTTACACCGCTTCACCATTTCATGGACCTATAAAATGAGTAGCGTTCCGTATATAAAGAACCTATATCGTAAGAAAATGAGATCTGCGCGTGGGGTGTCGAGACGATCTGTCCAGCGGCATGGCGTCGCTTTCCAGTGCGCTCAGCGCAACCTCGTTAAACTGCATGAAAAACGTGAGTACATCCCTTTTTTTTTTCTTTTTCGCAGCGGACCCTTCGAATAACCTTTTTGACGACCTGCGAATATGCTCGAGGGTGATCGACTCGTGCGGCCTTGCGTGCAGCTCGGGGTTTGTGGCGGTAAGTGGAGCGACCAGATCGCAGTGCGCTGGGGGATGAGCGGTGGGGCGAGGGCGGAGGGAGAAAACCTGCCATTATAGCATGGGCGGACACGCTCACCTTACGTTTTGAACTTCTCCCTAATGTGCGTTCTGCGTGTCACCTTCCGCGTCTGCCAGGTGTTGGGCCAGCACTTCCCATTTGAGTTCGTCCCACTTGATCTGTTGCTCATTTGACCTGTTGCTCATTTTATGTGCTCCTCATTTGCTCCTCCCCCCCTGAAGGTGCCCTGGGAAGTGGAGGGCGGCGGGCTGATCGGGGCCATTCGGCTGGAGAACCAAATGCGGAAGCCGCCAGTGATCAAGCTGAAGGGGCACACGTCGAGCATCCTGGACCTGCAGTTCAACCCCTGCTTCAGTGAAATCTTGGCATCCGGTTCGGAAGATTTGACCATCCGTGTGTGGGAGATACCACACAATGATGAGTCCGTGAAAGAAATAAAAGATCCACAGTGCATTCTAAAAGGGCATAAAAAAAAAATATCAATTATAGACTGGAACCCAATGAACTACTACATCATGTGCTCCAGCGGATTCGACTCCTTTGTAAACATATGGGACATAGAAAATGAGAAGAGAGCTTTCCAAATTATAATGCCAAAGAAATTGTCTTCTTTAAAATGGAACGTCAAGGGTAGCTTGCTAAGTGGCACATGTGTGGGGAAGCACATGCATATTATAGATCCCAGGAAAAAGGAAATAGCATCCAGCTTCCACATACATAATGGGGGGAAAAATACAAAAAATATTTGGGTGGATGGATTAGGTGGGGATGAAAACTACATCCTAAGTACAGGGTTTTCTAAGAATAATTTAAGAGAAATGAAATTGTGGGATTTAAAAAATACTTCCTCTGCTTTAGTAACCATGTCTATAGACAACGCATCTGCTCCGTTGATCCCACATTATGATGAAAGCACTGGGTTGATATACGTCATTGGGAAGGGGGATGGGAACTGCAGGTACTATCAACACTCACTTGGAAGCATACGTAAGGTAAATGAATACAAGTCTTGTTCCCCATTTAGATCATTTGGATTTTTACCAAAACAAATTTGTGATGTGTATAAGTGTGAAATTGGGAGAGTGTATAAGAACGAAAATAATAGTAGCATTAGACCCATCTCTTTTTATGTGCCCAGAAAGAATCCTACGAAATTTCAGGAGGATTTGTATCCACCCATTCTAATGCACGACCCAGATAGCTCTTCCAGAAATTGGATTAACGGAAAGGATAACAAAATGGAGAGGATAAATGTAAAAGACTTAACACAGGATGATTTGAGAATTACCAAAAAGTACAAATTTGTCCCGCAGTCCTTTAATAGCATCATTATAGGGGAAGAATACACGTCCAAGAGGACTTCCATCATTAGGCAGTTTACTAAGAAATTTACTTTTTTTAAAAAGGGGCTCCACAATGATGGCTTCTCCTCTGTGGATAGCTTCAAGGAGTCTGTTTTTATCTACCCCAAGAGCTTCAAGGAGAAGGGGCTGCTCACTGAGCAGGGCGGCGCGCAGTTCTCGTCCAGCAATTCCCTGGAGAGGGGGGCGGAAGAAGCGGCGCGCGAAGCGGCGGAGGAGCATCCAGATGAGCAGCCAGATGAACACCCAGATGAGCAGTTCCCTTTGGAAGGCGAACCCCCGTGCGACGGGACCAGCAGGGGCACAAGCGAGCTGCCCGTGCGTTCTGGGGACCCCGTTCGGCTGGCGCGGGGGAGGACCCGCCGGGGGAGCGGCGCGAACTGTTTCGACGCACTGCGCTGTGCGCGTCTGTGCAGGAGGAGGGAATTCTAAGGTGGGTAGCTGTGGGGAGGAGCAACTACACAGATGGGTAGCTGCTCACATGAGTGATCGTGAGAAATGCGTCTAATCTGGGGCAATTCCAACGTGAACACTGAGAGTGCGCCAAATGGTGGAGAGTAACAAAATGATCCCACCTGGCGAGGTGCCCTACAGATGCCAGCTAAATTTCCAGCGCTAGTCGAGTGGACGTTTTTCCAAGTGGGGAAAAGGCCCCTGGTGGGAAGACTCCCCAGATGGATTCATCTACATGTGTTGCGGAGGGTCCAGCTGCTTATCCCAACGGATTGTTGGGACGGTACCAGAATGAGAATGGCTTTTTTATGGGTGCCGCTCCACTTGCCTCTCCCCCAGTTGTGCAGACATCCTCAAACGTGGGTCGAAGGGCCATGTGCGTCCACCCCCAACATGCATTAGAAAAATTGTACTCTTAACTGTGCATCCATTTTGAAGGTACTTTTTTAAGAATTTTTTTCGCTTCTTTGTTTATTTTTTTTTTCCCTTCCTTTGTTTATTTTTTTTCCCCCCCTATTTTTGCGACGCATGGGGTGATGCTCCCGAGGGGGTAGGTTAGTTGTGCGCCCTCCCGTTTCGTCCGCCGCGTCCAGCCGGAGCGTACGTCTGCGAAGTGGCGTTCAGAAGTAGCGCTTCGAAGCACCTCTTTGCAACCCCTTTTGCAATTTTTTGCGATTTTGTAGCCATTTCCCTCTTTTTTTCCCCAGTGAGCACTTTACCCATTAGGGAACTACCGTGCCGATAAAATACGTAAAAACAAAGTAAGTTTGTTGCCCCTTTTTAAGCGGTAGACGCGGTGAAGGCGGCTCAAGGGGAAAAAAAAAAAGAAGTGAGAGAGAGGGGGAGAAATGGCGCAAGCGTTCACGCAAACAGTTTCACAAGGGGGCACATTACATACATTAAAAACAAAGAAGGCCGCGAGTGTGATGGCGGTTTTGTTAGACCCACGGTACATGCTGTTACTTTTTTTTTTTTTTTTCTCCAAAGCGTCACCATGCACACATCGCCGCATGCACCCCTACGACCACAAAAATGTGAACAGCTCTTCATGCACTGGCTCCAGTTTGGTTATCTCGTTTATAACATCTTGGTGTATGTCCTACGAGAGGGGGGAAAGATTCGGATGGGGGGGTATCCGATTTGCACTAGTCGGCTCACGAATTGAAGTGAAAAAGGCTCTTCTATGGAAGCCCTTTGTAAGGGAAACGTCCTTTTATGAAAGCAGCTACTCCTCCCCTTACGTCGATGTTTTTTGTCCCGTCAAGGTTTATCCAATAATCCTCTTGGGAGAAATTTTTATACGTTTCGTATATCCTCTTCTGGACTTCGACTTTCTCGTAAATTTCTTCGCCTTCGAGGGGGGAGAGGGGTGAATGGGAATGAGTTTCTCGTTGGGTGGGCACAGCTTGGCGCAGCAGCCACAGTTGCCGCAGCTTCCACTCCTTGTGCGAGAGCAAATGCCGCCACTTGCACCGCGCCAGCCATGTAGGGGGTACCATATTCCGATCTGTTTTGGGCGTAGTTGGGAGGGACGTTGAGGTAAAAAACGACGTCCGGTTTGATTAGGCCTTGGTCGGGGTTCATGCACCAGGTTTTGGACAATTTCTGGATGGCGGGAAAGGAGAAGTGGGAGTGCGGTGGGTAGATTGTAGGAAGAAAAAAGAAGAGGGGGAATTTCGCCATACACTTGTGCATGTTGGGATGTGTGGCCTTACAAGCGCTCCCGCAGAGTAGGCCACCCCCGAGTAGGCATATCTGTCGCAGACAACCCACACGCCGCTGGCCAGCAGGCGTTTAATTTCGCCCCTGAAATGGGAGGTGCGAAGGGGAGCAGGGAAAATTAAGTGAATTGTAATGAAGTGAATTATAATGAAGTGAATTGTAATGAAGTGAATTGTAATGAAGTGAATTGTAATGAAGTGAATCGTGGAGGGAAGAAGCATGGAGAAGTGACGCGTGGAGGGGAGGACCCCCCCGAAACGGCCACCCACACATCGTCACGGAACGTGGGTGAAAATAAAAAGTTGCCGTTCTTTTTTTTTATAACATTAGCTCCCATCGGTTTGCCGAGAACAGTAGGTGGATGGTTTCGTTCGTCATGTCGCTCTGCATTTTCAAATACTTGGCGATTATTTGTCCCGTGGGGGTTTCCCTGTCTTAAGGGGGGTGGTTCGATCGGTTTGGTTGAGCAGTGGAGGAGGTCGCGCTGGTTCGTTCGTTCGTTCGTTCTTTGCCCAGCTAAGCAGTTCGGCTGCTAAGCGGTTCGGCAGCTTCGCCGTTTGCCGCTTGACCGCTTAACCGCTTCGCCCGTTGACAAGGCGCGTAAGGGCCCTACTGGGGAAACACAAATGGTTGACTTCCACATTTTTCCTCCTCAAGTGCTCCACTAGCAGTTTGGACTGAGTCGATTTGCCAGACCTAACAGGAAAGATGGTTGTAAAGAAAAAGGGGCGCCATAATGTGTAGGAAAAAGCTACTCATATGATCACACCGCACACAGGGTGGGGTGGGTGCACAACGCAGTTTGAGTGCTCTCTCTGTATGCCTGTTCTCAAAAAAATTGAAAAAGGTCATTTTATTTTCACTTTCCAACCTATCGAGGCCCTCAAAGACGATAAATTTCCCCTTCTTTTTGGTGCCATCATTGGTACTACTATTTGTTGAATCCATTTTGACGTACGGAGATCAAAAGTGTGGCATTCCACAAGTAACGCGCGCTCGCATTATGCTTATTCATACGTTCGGGAGGGACGGGGGAGCTGGCATGTAAGGCACATAACCCATGGACACGAAGCTGCGAATACGTCCAGGTGAACACAGCGCAGTATCTACATGGATGTTACACTCGGCCTTTTCGAAAATGTGTGGCGGATGATTGCTTCGAAGAGGGGTTTCGTAATTTGGGGAGGAGTGACCACTGCCGATGCTATAACGGGGTGGAAAAAAAACGACCAGGTACGAGGGCGTAAAAAAGGTAAAATTGTAAGAAGTGGAGGAAGAGAACATGGAGTTATGCTTTCACGGGGTTAGGGCAGAGTCAGTGAAAGGTAAAAAAATTGAACGCACTGAATTGTGGTACTTGTGCAGAGCGAGCGGGGGAGAAAAAAAAAAAAAAAAAAAAAAAAAAAAAGAAACGCCGCTTTGCACAATTTGCAAAGTTTGCAAAGTTTGCGCGGTTTATTTGTCATTTTTTCAGTCCCCCCAGGAGAGGAAAAAAAAAAAAAAAAAAAGGCACAACTTTTTTCCACACAAGAGTGTAGCTTCCATTTTTGCTCCACTTGCAAGTACGCGGTGAAGCGTCGCGTTAACAATTATCGGCCCTTTTCGGGGGAAAGGATAAGCCGAAAGCTTAAGAAGGCCCCTTATGAGGGGAACAATTTGGCACACCGTATCCTACAAACAGTGTAATAAAATGCGGAGGTGCACACGCGGGGTCTGCGCAACGATTGTGATGATGGGGAGATAAACGAAGGAAAAAGAAAGGGGTCCCTTTTTCCCCCCTTTTAAGAGGATACTGTTCCTTTCACATAAGCCACGTTGGGTGGCCCACGCTGACATACCTGCTTGACCTCCCTATGGGGTAGGAACACAAAGAAGTGTCATTAAAAAAGGGGGACACTTTCAATTCACCCCTTTTTCTTACACCTCTATGTCTATGATTTTATGTGAAAGGGGAGAACTTCTCTGGAAATTAGACTTGTAAATCCATGCAGTGAGCGCGTAAAAGGTGTTCAGCATAGCATATAAAATGAACGAAGGAATTAAATAATATTTGATAAGAATGAGGGGCCAGTGAGGCTTAACATACGTGCCGTAGGAAGTATACGGGTTTTCAAATACCAGGCTCTCCAAAGTGTTACTGCTTATGTTCGATTCATATCTTTTATGTAGACTCAGATATGCACGGTCCATCTCCTCCACCAATTTGTGTAATATGTTGGCACTGCACAGGACAAAAATGGTCTTCCTTTGGGGGGCTTTTTCGAAGAAGTGTTCCTCATTGTTGAGGAGGAAACACCAAATGTTGTTCGCCATGTATTTACATTTTTCCTCCACGAGGATTTCGTACGTTGGCTTGGAGAGATATTTCAGTCTTTCGTTCAGCGTCTGCAGCAGGTTTAGTTTTTTCCAAATTTCGATTTCGTCACTTTGGTCTGCATCCTTCGGTGTGCAGGTGCGACGTGGCTCGCCCCCCCCCTCTTCTGTCGTCTCCGATGGGAAGTTGCCACGTACATTTTGTTTACTGTACGTGTTCGTGAGAAGTTCCCCTTCATGGGTACCTTTCGTGGGGGTATCCACAGTGCCATCTGCCGTGCCATCTACTGATGTGCCACGGTGAGGAGGACCCTTGTCAGTTGCGGCAGACGCGGCATACTTCTGATACAGTTTGGTAAACTCCTCAAAGGAGTAGTGCCTCAGGGATATGGATTCAATGCAGTACGTGAAGAATTTTCTGTAAGCACTCGTGTCGTAGAGGAGTCTCGAATCGAGTCGATTTCTAACGGTGCTCACGTTTCGATCGAGCGGAAATATTTTCCATTTATTTTTTATGGAGTCCTGAATGATGGGTAAAAATTCATTTTGTAAAAAGCCATTATGTATTCTTGGCAGGTACGTAAATTTGCTATAATCATTATCGTAGTGTTTTTTTTTTTCTTGGTTCGAAAGGATGTCCATTATTTTCTTCAGCCTTTGTTGGCACAGTTCTAGCAGAACATAATTCGGTTTCACTTTTCTTAAAATTTCTGATGCGTCTTTTCCGCTACACCTTTTTTCATTTATCTGCCCGTGCAGTATGCCATAAATGATGAAGTGGAAATTGGGGGTATCATACGTCACGGCGTTTTCTGGTAGGACCGTGTCAGTGTGGGAGGGACTGCTCTCAGTTGAGAAGCGCTTACACAGGGGGGACTTACGCGCGGGGTGTATTCCGTACGAACGTTTCGTGAGGGATGTGAGTAGGTTCTTCACGCGGGGGGGGGACCCCCGGAGGTTTGCCGCCACGAGGTGTAGCATCGTTCCGTTGGGCGTCTCTTCGCAGTGGCTTTGCGGATTCGGTTTATGGTGCCCCAAATTGGCGGCAATGCGTCTCTATTTTGGCGGCAGTTACGCCCCTACCTTTTTGCTACTCCGTGGAGGCGTGGCTTCCCTCCCCCACTTGCGAGTGCAACGCTCAAGCGGTGTTATTTCCGACTCGGGGAGAAACCATTTCGTCCCTCGAATGGATGTCACTATAGGCGAACATATGTACAACGCAGCCTGCCGAAGTGCCGCTATGGACGCGCTTTTCCCGTGGGGTGTAAAATCGCATACTGCAGGGGAGCAGCGGAGAAGAGGAAAAATTGTTCAACCCAGTGTAGGAAGCACAACCAGTGGGTTATCTAACCAAAAGGTTAAAAATGAGAGTAGGCCATTTTAAAAAATTATCCCTTTGGGAGAAAGCAAATAGTGAAAAATGAGAAGAAAAAAAAAAAAAAAAATGCGCTTCACCATTTTGTACGTTGCCGCGGTAACGACACCTTTCGGGGATCCGCGCGCCACCCGTTTGTGCATAATGCGTCAAAAAAAGGGGGGCAAAAAAGGGGGGGAAATAGGGCGGAACAAATAGCCAAAAGGGGAAAGTACATGCAACGTTATATGCTCATTTGCCGCGCTTATTAGCTCCCTTCTGACAAGCGCAAAATGAAAAAATAGAGAAAGCATATAGCGAAGAAACAGCATTAAATTAAGAGGTTAAAAAACTCCCGTTAAAGCTCGCTGCCAACTTGCGCCGCGATTTATTTTCCCCTTTTTTCTGTTTAATTTTTAAAAGCCGCAACTGTGAAAAGGTATTGAAGCGAATGCGGGAAAATTTCCCCAGCGTGGGAGTTCTAATCAAAGCGTCAATAAAACGACATAAAAAAAAAAAAAAAAAAACTACGTCAGAACGGTATTGCGCAGGTTGCCACTGCGAGAAGAAAGAAACGAAGGAAAAATTTCTCCAGCACCCCCTGTGGATCGATTAGCTAAATATATAAAGCCAAATCGCTCTCGCCAAATAGAGAACAACCCAGGTGCGGGAAATATTATCCTATGCAAAAATAGCTAGTCAGTAAGGAAGAGGCTGTAATGAGCAGCCCCGCTTCGCTGTAAAAAAGTGTTCACTACGTGAGAGTTCCCCCTACGGGAAGCACAAGAAAAAGTGAGACAAGGAGCGGTGAAGGCGTTTTATGGGAGGGTAGCACTTAACATATATTTGGTGAGGAAACTTTGGGAGCGTATCTTCATTTTTGCGTGGCTCTTCCTCCAAACGTAGGTAAAAACGTATAGAGCTATATAGGGACATTCCCAGGGGCACGGAAATATACTTGTAGGAAAAGGCTGCTTATGGGAGAGCATAAAATATTGCCACCAGAGCAGCAGAACAAAAATCGACGAGGAGAAGCGCGTATTTTTGCAGAGGGGGAAACGCGAAGAAGGTAGAAAAAAAAAAAAAGGATCAACGGGGAGAGTATCAAGATGGACGAGCAGACTGAAGGGGTGGATGCTAAGAATGGGAAAGTGAAGGAGGGCGAAGAAGAAGAAGTGGTCGAAAAGGGGGAGGTAGGTAGCGAAGATGAGGAGGAAGGAAGCGAAGATGAGGAGGAAGGAAGCGAAAAGGGGGAGGTAGGAAGCGAAGATGAAGATGCAGAAAGCGAAGATGAAGATGCAGAAAGCGAAAATGAGGAGGAAGGAAGCGAAGATGAGGATGCAGAAATCGAACGTGAGGAACCCCCCAAGAGGGACGGCCCGAACGACCACGACAGCAGCAGCGTCATCGACCGGAACACGCTGTGGAGTGACTTATACATCTCTAGGCCATTCCTAAAGGTGCTGTACGAGGGCAAATTCAACAACCCCACGTTTATCCAGCGAGATGTAATACCGCTAGCCCTGGAGGGGAAAAGCATTTTAGCTAACTCCGAAACGGGTTCAGGAAAAACGCTAGCCTTCGTGTTGCCCATATTAGAAAGACTGCTGCACAGCCCAAACATAAAAATGAGAAGTTATAACCCGAGGAGCGTATGCGTAACAAAGAGTTTAATACTTTTACCAACGAGGGAATTAGCCCTTCAATGCTACGACGTTGTTAAGAGCATGACGAAATACGTGTCAATTACTTATTCACTTTTCTGTGGAGGAATAGACGTAAAGCAACAGGAATATGAGTACAAAAAGAAGAAGGACATTTTCATTTGCACTCCGGGAAGGATCCTAGACTTACTATTAAACTCGTCTAGCGATTTTATAAACTACCTAGAAGTGGTGGTGTTCGATGAGGCTGACAAATTGTTGGAGCTGGGGTTTAAGGAGGAATGCTTAAAAGTGTTAGATGTATGTAAGTTTAAGAAGCAGATTTTATTTTTTTCAGCTACGCTAACTAGGGATATCAAGGAGCTAGCGAATTTTTCTCTTAAGAACCCAATTTTTATACAAAGCGGAGTGGATAATAGAAAAGTAGATGCAAAGGGGGAAGTTATCCCCAGCTATGTTAGCAATAAAAAAATCTTAAAGTCTTTTAAAATTTCAGAAAAATTAAATCAAGAATTTGTAAATATTGTAAATGAAAAGTATAGGAGAGCAGCCCTACTACATCTCTGCAGTAATGTGTATAAGAATCATGCCATAATTTTTTTTAAGACAAAAAAAGAGACACATCTGATGTATTTAATCTTTTCCTTGTTTAATTTCAAATGCGCAGAGTTACATGGTTCGCTTACTCAGAAGAAGAGAATAGAATCCATTTTGAAATTTAAAAAAAATGAAGTGGACTTTTTATTATGTACCGAATTGGCTTCTAGAGGACTGGACATCGATCATATTCTCTACGTCATTAATTATAACTTACCCTCGAACGTTATTAAGTACGTCCATAGGATTGGAAGAACGGCAAGGATTGGGAAAGACGGTACGGCCAGTACTCTCTACAGACCTAATGAAAAAGCGGATGTGAAAAAGATCATTAAGGGGTTGAAAAAAAGCAAAAATGCCAAAATATTTCGCAGGAACATATCCAGTGATAGCATTTCCCACTGGGATGATTTGCTTAGGAAGAAAAAAAAAAAAATTAAAGAAATGATAAAGGAGGAAAAGGAAAACAAAGAAATTGATAAAGCCACCAAGTCCATAGAGAAAATTAAAAACCTCATTCAGTTTAAGGACGAAATTATGAGTAGGCCTCCCAGGGAGTGGTTCCTGACGAACAAGGAAAAGCTGCGCCTACGGAAGTTGAACATGAAGAGTGACATGTCGTGTGGGGACTCTGGTGGTGAAGACCATACTGGAGGGGGCAGCCCTCGTAAAAGTGACTCTGATAAGAAGGGCGCCCGTAAAAATGACACTGGTAAGCAACGCGCCCGTAAAAGGGACTCTGGTAAGCAGAACACCCGCAAGGCCAAAAGGAAAAGCCGAAACAGCGATGAAGAGGACGACAGAAGCAAGCTCAAAAGTTATCGCTCCATTATAAGAGAGCTGAAGCTGAACGTGCTGGTGAACGGCAAGGGGAAACCGGACAAGTCGAAAAATGCCAAGGGGGTTAGGAAGAACTGGCAAAAGAATAAGAGCGGTAAAAGCGGCAAGAGCGGCAAGGGCGGCAAGAGCGGCAAGGGCGATAAGAACGAGGACAAGCCCCCCCGCAGCGCAGTTCAAAAAAAGGAAAGGAAGATACAGAAAGTGATATATGATCTGCATTAGAATTGAACCCGTTGGTAGTGTTTGTGTGGCGCAACAATAGCGCGCTTCTTAGGAGAAGCCTCGTTTTTATAATTTGCAAAGGGGGCAAGGGTGAGAAGCATTACGTGCCTTTTTGAGATAGCTCGCTGGAGTTATTAGAGACGCCATGTTGCATTGCAACGTCTCACGAATTTGGCGTATTGCACCGTTTGGACCCCCCCGGTGAGCAGAAAAAATAGTGACACATTAGTAGTTATAAGAACGCGCGAGACAGCAGCATATTTTGCACGGCTTTTATGCATTTTGTTTTTATATTGGGGGAACACCCATTTGTGAGGAATGTCAGTGTGTCCTTACCCCCCGTAGTTACTTCATAATAACAGTTGTCTTTCAATAACGAGGCGCTTTCGTTACGTATGTTTCCTTTTTCCACCTGTAATAATTGGCAGTTCTTTTGCGTGATGTAATCAAACAGAAGAATTTTTTTTTTTTTTTTTTGTTAAACTGCAGCGCGATATGTGCATATAAACAATTTTGACATAACTACGTTTGGAAAAAAATGAAAAAAGGGATGAAATGATACCCACATAAATATCCCTTTTTTAATTTCCACTTACGGGAAAGGCGACGGTAGTCATCACATTTTAAATGAACTCCGTCCACCCCTTCAAAAAAAAAAAGAAAACCATTTTGCCTCATAACAATCATCTCAGCAGTAGGCGATATACATTTCATATATGTGTGTATAAATGGTTGCTCATAAATTTGTTTGGTAGTCATGTGCTAAGATAAGATGCGTTTTTTCTTCCTTCACGTAAATAACGTCTTGCGGTAGGACGAAGGGAAAAAATAATCATTTAACTTCATTACGTGCAGGAAAAAAAATGATCATTTCTGTTTCTACATTTTTTTAGCTACACCAAGGGGGCACTATTTTTCGTTTTTCTTTCCATGGCCATAATGTATCCAAATGGACTAGTTCCCTTTTTTCATTTCTCCGAAGTTGTATATGTTCATATTTTTTTTTTTACCAATTTGCTTAACTTTGCAGTTTTAAAGGAGTTTTTTTTTTCTTTCCTTTCATCGAGTTGTGCATACCGTTTTATGCCTGCCCCCAACTTTTGTGGTTTCCCGAGGGGGAACCCCCAAAAAAAGGCACATAATTGTTCAGCTGTTTTTTTTGCATTGACAGCATCACAAATTAACGAAGCGGCATTGTTGCAATGAACGCGTCCAGCCAGGGAATGCATACGATGTAATTCCCAGGTGGGGCAGAGGGGACAAATGCTCAGGCAGAAATGTACAAAAAGGGAACATAAACAAGGTTGGGGAAAAAAGGAAAAAAAAATGGAAGGAAGAATTGGGAGGAAAAATTGAAGGAAAAATTGAAGGAAAAATAGGAAGGATAAATAAGAAGGAAAAATATTCACATTTGTATATTTTTCCCGTTTGTAAATTAAAATAAGGTGGGAGAAATTTCCTTTTTTTTTCCCTTTTTTGGAGTCATAATAATGCCATTTGAGCATGGGGAGGCACAAATTGACCTGTAGGTGTCGAAAAGGAAAAAAAAAAAAAAAAAGGAAAATGGAAGAGAAAAAAGAAAAGAAAAAAGAAAAAAAAAAGAGCAAACGAGGAAGCAGGTTTATTTTTTCCTTTTAACAACTTATATATGACCTTTTAGCGACATATATGCATTTAAGCATATGTAGCATTTTGACGCTGTGGCGCTGAAATGGTACGCCATATATTACGTCACAGTTAAAAGGCATCGCATTTTTGATAATATGCCTACATTAGGGGAAAAAAGAAAGTGAGAAAGCAGTCCAGCAAGGAAACTGCTTCCCTATTAGGAAACGTGAAGAGGAGAAGGGGAGAAAAGGTTCTTTCATTTCCCGTGAATGCAAGAAATAACTCGTTTTCTTCAGCCCAGTTGATTTTTGGTCCATAACTCTGTTAATTTTTGCAGCCCAAAATAGGGAACACGAAACAAGTAGGGGGAGGAGTACCTTTATAAAACGTTAATATATGCGAATTTTTGCATAGGGAAAAAAAAAGAAAAAGTTTGAAAAGGCCACATTGTATTTACAAGAATAACGGAAGTGCTTATACAAAACTTCGTACGACAAAGGAGAAAATCCCAAGGGGGGAGGAAAAAGGGAGTATTGCTGGTTTCCACGCCATTTTTTTTTTCCTACCTCTTCCGGGGAATGTGCCACTTTGCACACGAGTAGGACAGACACTCCCCCCCTTCCCCATAGGTAGCGACCGCATGGCCAGCGGGCAAGTCTACAAATACCTTCCCCTCCACCACGCACGTAAAAGAGAAGCCTCCCTTTGCTTCTTAGCCGTTTAGGCCAGAAGAAAGGGGCAGAATGAAAAGGGATAGAAACCAACAAGTAGGTGAAGGGAAAGGGAAGAGAAAAAAAAATGATCATGGTGATGAGGTCGACGTGGTAGGGCCAGCTGGGGCTGGAAAAGAAGCCGCCGCAGAAGGGGGAAAAGATGGGGCTCAAAAAAGTGGGAAGGACATCGAAACGTTTAATCCGCAACTCAGTGCAAGGGAGTTGAAAAAGATTCAGTACTACGAAAATATGTTTAAGAAAATGGAACGGAAAAGGGAGGAGCGCCAGAACGAGGCGGACAACAAGGGGAAGAGGAAAGGTAGCAACGCGAGGAAGGTGAAGAGGGAAACGGAGCCGAGCAGTAAGGAGAAGGGGGAAGAGTCAGGAGAAGTGGCAGGGGAAGCGTCAAATGAAGCGGCAGGAGATCTGGCAGTTGAAGCTTCAAACGAAGCAGTGATCAGGGAGGAAACAGGAGAGGACGCTAGGCAAAGTGGCGTGAAGGAAACCACCCAGGGAAACAGCCAAAAAGGGGAAAAAAGCGCGAAAGATTCGGAAGTTGCGAAAGACAAGCTGAAAAAGGCGAACCCGAAGGAGGAACCAACAGAGACATGTGCAGATGCAGTCGGCAGGGAGAAACGAGATGAACTTCACTCGATGGATGGTGAGGAACGCGGCAAGAATGACAAATGGAGAAAAGTAGAAAAGGCGCAAATGAGAATTAAGGAAGAGGAGCTAAGGATGGAAAAAGGTGTGAGTTCCGAAATGAGGGAGGGAAGCAATAAAGCTGTTCCATTGAAAGGGAAGAAGTTCGTAGAGAATGCTAACCCCATTGTGAGTGATAGCGAGGGAGGAGGAGAAGGAGATGAAGAAGATGCAGAAGAAGACGACCATGATGATGAGTTGCGCAGTGCGGAGAGGAACCCCCCACATGGTGACAAACACAACGATCAGAGTAGCGCTTCCCCGAAGCATTATACATATAACGAAAACCGAATGGCGGAAGCAGGGGATAATAGCGGCAAGGTAAAGGAAGAAAATAGAAGTAGTGGAAGGCACAAAATGGATGGCGAAAAGGGACACGAATCAGACCGTGATGTAAATTATGATAATGACCCAAATGAGATGATAAACTTCGAAGGGAAGAGGAAAATATACTCAGAAGCTGAAAGGAAAAAAAGAGTTTTAAAAATTAAGAGGAGCTTCTCGGTGAGCTCAAATATAAATGAATATTTTTTCAACACAAATTCGATACAGTTGATGAGCGATAATTACCCCAGTGCGTACGTAAAGGAAGAACAAAGTTCAGGAGAGGACAATGAAAACGAGCCAAACTTTAGTTACAAAAAAAAAAAACTCCTAAAATTGTTAACGCGCACAGGTGGTAAAGCCAACAACGTTGTTCATCCCTTGGCTGTAGCGAATAATGACAGTAGTAGCAATAACACCGAGGGGGGGAATTATAACTTGGCCGATTCGCACAAATGGCTAACATGGAAAAGTAAAAAAAATTACAGCATTTGCTTCGCTTCGAATAATAACAGTAGGAAGCGAAACAAATGGCACATTGTGCACAGTTATAGTGAGCCCCGCATTGAAACAAATGAACTTGTCGACTTGCGTCCAAATGGTGAAGAAAAAAAGTTTGTTGATGAACATATGAATATGAATGGCAGATCAAATGGCACATCAAATGGTACAGAATATTTTATCATTGGGGAAGACCCACCCATGGGGAAGAAATCATTTTGCGAAAAAAAATTCAACGGAAAATCTGAAGAAGGCAGTAGCTCCACAAATGTGATGATGCATGCGAATAAAAAATTCGATGTGAACTGTTGCATTAGGAAGTATCTTGATAATATGCGGTACACAAATTTAAAAAAATTAAAAAAAGTGAACAGAGGCAATTTAAAGTTGTATGTGCAGGGGTGTACAAATTTTTTAAACTTTGACAAGGTGGATAGCGCCATCCTGTCCATGCGGAAATTCCAGGAGGCTCTGCAGCGGAGGGGTGGCGTGAATGGCGGTGAAGAGGGAGGCGAAGCGGCTTCGTAAATAGGGAGGGCTTGTGAATGAACTGAGCGCAGGGATGTACGGGTAGGGTAGTCCGATCACCTCTTTACGACCCTCCGTGTGTATGCAAATATGGTGTGGGGTGAGTGCAAATCGCGCTGCACCGCATGGGATGGAAAATTCCTCATAATTATCGTCATCAAAGTGGTGAGTCATCATCGGAGTGAACAACGCTTCTTCGACTTGTCACGTGTATTTTGTCTTCCCTTTTTTTTGTTAACCCTTTGTAATAATTCGCAATTGTGCGTGTGCCGGAACGTGCACATGTGTACGTGCACATGGCTGTACCTACACACGAGCACCCTCTCCCTACATATGCGTTGCACGCATACGCGCGGTTATGCCTGTAGAGGGGCATCTTTTTTTAGTTCATTTGGTCAGCTGTATTTATTTAATTTTTTTTCCCGTTTTATTTTATTTTTTTTTTCGCATCTTTTTTTATGCCTCCCCCGTTTCGCGGTATATATCATGCCGGTGGGGGAGATGCCCTGCCATGTCTCCGTAATGGTAAGTTATCGCTATTTTGGCGGTTCATCGACTTGATCTTAACGCTGCGTAATTGCGGCTTAACGCGTTTCTTCCCAAACGTATCCTCAGTTGTGCAGCTAGAACGAGCGTATGTGGGCAGACCTTCCCCTCTGCTTCGGCCGTCTATTTAAATGTTTAGCCTTTTTTTGAAATTCTGCGTGGGGGGGAAATGAAAAGGGCGACGTGGGAGAAGCATGCCGGTTGGGAGAAGCGTGCCTTTGTAACGATGCAACGAAACGGGGTGAAGCCCGCTGAGGAAGTGGTGCAACCCCCCTGTTCAGCCTCGCGCCACTCACCTGGAACGTCTTGGCCGCCCTGCGGGAGAGGCATTTCCTCCCGTCCCTCAAAACTTGGTTAACCAAGTTCCCACCATCGGACTGCAGAACGGAGTAAACAAACCTCGGCAGCACGAAGTGCTCGTAAATCAAATGAGACAATTCATATTTGAAGGTGGCGTAATTATTTTTGTAACATGATAAGATGTGGTTTCCAATTTGGGGGTTAATATTTGGATTAATGTTATTTTGTGAGGAGGGATGAAAATTTTCTTCGTCCCCTTTCTTTGTGCCCACTTGGGGGGATACCTCGTCTGAGCAGGTAACATCGTGGTTGTAATTTCTTTCATATTGTGAGGTGGAGGAAAAAGATGTGGACTTATTCTGTGTAGTTTGCTCTTGTTTGTTTAGGAATAGTTGGTTGGCATGGGGGGTAAGCGGTGGCATATCACAGCCTGGTTGACTCACCTTTGGTACGCCCCTCATCTTGTAGTGGTAAAAAAAGAAGAACAAATTTATGAGATTATTAATTTCTTTCCTGCCAGATTGGGCATACACTAAATTGTTGCAGTTATCCGTTTTACTTTTTTTAATTTTTTTCTCTATTATGTGTTTTTCATCAAAGAGGTAAATAACGTTATGGTCATTTTGAACATTTCCCGAAAGGTCATCACAGCTATGTTTGCTCATTTTTTGTTGCCCATCAAGGTTCATTATTTGTACATAAAATTTGGAGGGGAATACTTTTGGCAAACTTATCATATGAGGAATGTACGAGTTTATTTTTCTCGAAATTGTTTTCATCATTTCGGTGTTTTTTTTTTGGTCCACTCCCACTATTAAGTAATCTGGTTTGTATAGCAAAATATCTGCTAGCATTAAATTGGGGTAAGAAAGTAACGCCACGGATTTGTGTTTTGGCGTATTCTTCACATGCACATGTGCGTTCAGCATGTTAACTGAAGTGAAGGAGTTTATCAAATAGTAGAGTGAAGTATGCTGTGCAATGTCCGACTGTCTAAATATGCAGAAATAGTGTTTCTGTTTTATTTTGTTTTTCACGTTTGTTCGTTGGTGCTCTTCGTCTTTTTTTTCCACATGGGGGTTAAACGGTGGGTCTGCGTCATTGCAGGGGGGGTTGTACTCGTGGAAGACCTCCCTATCATTCTTCACCTGTGAGCACTCATTTCCTGATGGGTCTTTCAAAAATGAGTAACATTGGTAACCTTCTCTACCGTTGCCTCGTGCGAGTTGGTGAAAAATATCTCCGTTCATCATCTGATCTATGTTGCCCAATTTCAACAGATGCTCTAATTTTACATTATTTATGAAAACCTGTATGTATTTTTTTTTTTTTACATACATGTCTATGATTAAAGAGAGAATGGTGTTAACCGAATCGACGACGTTTTTTTTTAAAGTGGGGAGATTATCCAAGCTTGTTAGGGAGTGCAAATCTGCTATTAGTATTATTTTGTATATCCTCACCGCCTTTTTTGTTTTGCCTTTCTCAAAGTGGGCGTTCCTCTTTGCTTCCAAGTTGATGATTGGGTTCAGGCACCCGATGTAATTCCCCAGGTGGATGCTGCCGCTCGGCTGTGTTTACCCAAAAAAAAGAAAACAATAAAATAAAAGTGGTGGAAAGATTAAGACATGTAGTGGGATGCACACAGGAGTAATGCCAAAGTTAGGAACGGCCCCGCTGCGTCATCATTGGAGGTAGCCCCCTTTCGCACGTGACGTACTTTTGGACGAGTTTTTACCTTAATCCCGGTTAGATAGGTACAACCGCTTTTGAGCTTAACTTTCAATTTCGTTCTTCTCATTTTGGGGGCCTTCGAAAGAAAGGGAGTGCAACCTCCCTTGCGCACCATTTTGGCATATGCGTAAAGGTTAATCTGCGCAAGTATGAGGAGGCACAAGAGGAGCACTCGTCCGCTCCTCATTATGCAGGCCTTCGATATGAACACGGTGTGTGCCCATGCATCTAACCTCAGGAGTGTTGCGAAAACGCATCGAAGAAGTCAAATGGCGCAGCCATTTTTCTTAAGAAGGAATAAAAAATGAAGAACACCCCCCAGAAGGATACGTACAAAAGGAAGTATACCCACTTTTTATACATTTCAAGGGGCATTTTTTCTAGGAAGAAGTTTTCTTGCTGTGAATTCGTTGGCATATTGCGTGTAGTCCTTTCGCACGGGGAAGTGTAAAATTCGTATTCTGTCGCTTATCCAAGCGAAAGTGTTTTTTTTTTTTTTTTTTTTGCAATCCGAGGCAGGAACGAAGTGGGTGGTATAGCATAACGGGCGGCCTATATGTTACTTTCTCGACTGCCATTCGCCTTAGCAGAGGAGAAAAATCGCTTTCGCGTCAGAATTGTGCAGAGATGTGCCAAATTTGAGCGAAAGGGAAGCGCAGAAATGGAGATCACTTCCCAATCGGGGAAATTTTTGCGAACGAAAAAAAAATTAGCCCATTTGACGAGAGAAAAAATAAAAAATTAATCGTTCACGTTAATAGAAAGATGCAATTATTCGCTTTCCTCCTCTTTGACGCACTGCCATTTGGGCTGACAAATTAAAAAAAAAAAAAAAAGAATCATCATTGGGCAATTGCTAACTGGGCAGCCACACAAATATGCAGTCTTGAAAAGGGGCATTTTATAAATACCGCGAAAGGAGTTTCTAACAAATTTGGAGTTAATTTAAAAATGGTGAATGAAACATTTGGGGTGAGGAAGGAAGGCATGTGACAGGAAAAACATCCACACGTCATACGTACGTATGTATATGTAGCCGCGCATACGCATTTGTTGGGGCGGTGCACACAAAAAAGGGGTGGGGTTGGAAAAAGGTGCCTTCTGGGAAAACACACTTCGGCGCAAACAGGCATATGCACGAGTATGTGTGTTAGAAGCATCATGGAACGACGCATGCTGAAGGGTAAGACATAAAAAAGGGTTGTGCCGCTGCAAGTACCGCTGAACGTGCCTGTGCGCGAGTCCACATGCGGGAGCAACGCGCGAAATCGGAAACAGCGCACAGAACAGGGGTGGGACAAAAAAAAAAAGAAAAAAAAAAAAAAGTTAAAGCTCGAACAAATCATCCAGTGAATACTTCTTCGTGTTTGCACAACTCTGCAAACTGTTGATACTTTTTTTTTTAATTTTTTCATTTATTTTGTTGATAATAATTTGTCGTTTATTTAATTTGTGATTTATGTTCGTTTGCAGAGAGTCCTTGCTTTTGAGGAGTCCTCCACTTTTGGAGTTCATTTCGTTCGCGCTTTCTTTTGAGTGTGTTTTTTCCGTTTTGCCCGGCTGTGCCGTAGCTGCGGTGGTATGGTTATGAATTAATTTGCTAGTATTAGGGGCGCTCTCCTTCACGTTGTCTGTACCTGCGCCGCTGGTATCCCCTTCGCTCATTTTCTGGTTCATAATTTTGCTTACGAGTTCCTGGTTATACAAGTTGGTTAGGCATAGGTTGATTACGTCCGGGGTGTAAATAATTTCGGTGCCCACTTGGTCGCCACGCTCTGGGGTATTCACGCCACCATTTTGGGCAGCCTCCTGCTTGGCCCCTTTTTCAGGATTATCTAACTGGTCAACAGCACGAGGAGGCTCCTTACGTTGACCATCTTGTGTGTCATTCATGCTAAATGATTTCTCCTTTGGGGGGCACATTTCTGTGTTATCTTTGTCAGGGTCGTTTTGGAGGTTAGTCCCATTGGGGGCGTTCCCCCCAACGATGTTGATGTTTTCAGTCCTTTCTCGTACCGCTTCTCCATCTAGGCACTCATTTTGGGAGTTCCCATTTGGGGTAGAAATCCCATCAGTGGTGCTTTTTTTCCCCTTGTCCGCCTCTCCCCCCGGTGTAAATTCACTCTTCAAAGCGTAAATGTGGGAATCATAAATCACATGGTCAATAAAGGTTAAAAAGGAGAGGGAAAGAATATTAACCAATTTGTTATCTACATCAATGGGGGACGAATTTTTCTGCTGACCTTCTGTCATGTCTTTTATGTATCTATTCAAAATTTGAATTTCCTCCGTTGCGCTATTTTCTGTGTTGAGAAAATACTCCGGTTGGACTTCCTTCACCTCCTGTTTGGCACTTAATGAATTTTTATAAAAATCGAGCGGCGCATCTGATTGGCAAATATTTTCATAGAACTCTTCAATTGAGTCTACGGAGCTGTCTGCTTCTGCTTCTGCTTCGGCGCCTGCTCCGGCCTCTGCCCCCGCGTCTTCCTCTCCCTCACTTTCATCCATCGACTTTTCACTCCTGCTTGAGTAAAAAATGTCTATGTTAACGTTATCGCTTTTTACTCTGGGGTTCTTTTTTGCAATCCCCTTGAGGTAGTTGTGTGTCACAAATTCACAGTTCGTTAGGTATTCAATTTCTTCGTCTATAAGTGGGTTGTTCGTTTTGGTAACTTTGGCCAAATTGGCCGAATGTGCAGGGTGCATCGAATGCATTGCCAGCGCAGCGTACTCTGGGTTGGGTCCATTTTTGGCCTTCCTCTTTTTTGGGGTTTCTTTGCTTAAAAATGGGGTACTTTTTGCATCACTCGGAATGTTTTTTGTGTTTTTATATGGCCTGCCTGAGCCCTTCTTACTGCCCACATTTTTCTGACTCTGCTCATTTGGAGCAGCATCTGGGCTGTTCACTTGAGCATCGCTGGGGTTTAACTGCTTTTCCAAAGGTTCCTCTTCCACTTGGGGTTCTTCCTTGGGTAGCTTCTTTGGGTTTTCCCCCGTTTTGTCGTTACTATTGGGGACCCTTACTTCCTCACCGCATTGGCCATTCTCCAACGCTACGCCATTGTCGTTATTTGCGTTTTTCGTTTCGATCGCGTGGTTGTCTTGGTTGGAGGTCTGCTTAACTGCGTGATTGGCAGCGTTGCGGTCAGGTTTGTCGCCATCCTCCCCCTCTGCGATGTGCACCTTTTGGCTGCTCTGTTGCTGCAGCTTTTCGTTTTCCAACAGGAGGTCCTCTTTGATTTCATTCAGCATGTTTAAAATGTTGTACTTTTCTTCGTCGCGGTTCTGATCGTTGCGGTTCTCATTTCCGCGGTTCTCATTGCCGCAGTTCTCATCGCCGCGGATCTCTCCATCGTTCTCATTCTCCTCATTTTCGCCCTCCCCTTTTTCACCCTCCCCATTTTCGCCCTTGCTTACTACATGCTGCAATGCCTGTGCGTCCTTCGCGGGGGGGGCGTCAACTTCTTTCTCGGGAATGTGGTATTCGCTCGTCAATTCGTTTTCATTTTGACTGAAAAACGTTTCGTTCATCCTATATCTTGGCAGGATATATTAACGTTTTTCTCTTGGCCTTTTTAAAACGCGCAACGGAATGCAGTACGTACATTCGCGTACATATGCAAGTGAGAAGTACATATAAGTGTACATATATATATGTACGCCTCTTTATTTTGATGGTAATACATTGGAAAAGCTTCAAAAAAATTTAAGAAGAAAAAAAAAAAAAAAAAGGAGAACGCAAATGGATAATTATGTGGTTAATTTGCATATACTGCCCATGCGAAGTATGTACATATGTATCAGCATACATGTATATTTTTTTTTTTTTTTTTTTAAAGCACACACGGAAGCTGTACCACTTCCAGCATTTTCTGTTAACCGCTAATGGAGAAAAAAAGGCACGAAAAATGAAGCGATTAACCTGCAGGAATGAACATAAAAATGGCATAAAGGAGGAATCTCCCACGTGAAGCGTAAACATGCGTAAAAGTGACATATTTTCTTTATAATTATGTACACTTGGGGGCGAAAATTTTGAATGACCGTCTCTTTATGTACCAAATTTTTGGTGTACAGGGAAATGCCTAAATGAGAGGGAGAAGCTTATTTCCCCTTCAAGCGGTCTGCAGCATGGCAGTTGAGACGTATATGTTACTTAAGAAGACCCCTCGTTGTTGTTAATTTTTTTTAAAAACCATGACAGGGGTGAAAGTAGCAACGTGGGGGCAGTGCGATTCTCTATTTTGAAGCTATATTAAAATTTGCCATCCCGCGTGAATGGCAGAATTAACGAGTTGTAAGGTGAGTGTGGCATCGTTTGGATTGAAGACCAGCTGGGTGCGTGCCGCGAGAGGGTGCACACGTATACATACGTACATACATATATGCATACATATATATGTGTACATATGTTTACATAATTAGATTCCTTCGCTTGCCACAGCGTGACGATTCATAAAAGGAAAACACCGAAATGGTTGCTAATAGGTCACCCTTTTCTACATTCCGTCCTGAATTTTAAAAATATTTTGCCTATAACGCCAGAGGCACGTCTCCCTTGTGGAAATTAAAAGGGTGTTTAGGAAAAAATATCACGACGTATCAGTTGACTATAACGAACCAGTCATTACTCACAATTGTAAAAAGAAAAGTGCCAACAGGGGGTGATGATAACTCACACTTTAGGGGGTACGTCAATTGTGAAGTTACGCATATGGACCTTCAGCGCAAAAGGCTAAATTGGCGAAGCACAAATTTGTAAATGTATAATGTACACAAGTGCAACGTCGTATGCTCATAGAGGGGTAAAGCTTCGCTCCCATCATGGTGCCACAGACAGACCTTCTTAAATCTGTTCGCAACGGGGTGTTTGTTAAGGAAAGACGCCAAAAACGGTAAGTACCAATTTGAACTTTCACATTTAGCAGCGATATGTTTAGCCGCTTGTATGTTCCACTTTTGCATGAACATATTATTTGCGATGCCGTAGGCCAGGACAGATGATGAGCATCACCGCTTTTTACATTTTTGCTTTAAAAAAGAGGTGCTGTTTTTTTTTTTTTACCCTTTTTTCGTCAGTTTCTTTCCCCTGTTTGGTATACAAAAATGAATAACATGTTGGCATTTAAAAAGTGGAGCGGCAAATTGCGCTTTTGAGTAACACAATGTCATGGGTTTATGGTACAGATATTCTTAATATACGGAAAATATTTTCGCGTGATTATTTTTTTTTTATTAATTTGTATACATAAGTGCAGTGGTTACACTCTTTACCCACAGGGCACTCCAAAATTGTTATTATTTTTAAAGGAAAAATGGAATAAAAGTTTGTGCCCCTTTGAGAAAAAAGAGGAAAAGCAACTTTGCCGTTGTTTCAATGCTGTTTATGAAAATGGCCCAAAGGGGGAAGCGTTTTTTAACGCTGTAGAAAATGCGTAAGCACTGCGATAGAAGGTGAACTGTACATCACATGGTTTTTCGTGCGGAATATACATATGGAGCGAGCATGGTCTAGTGGCTATGACGCCTGCCTAACACGCAGGAGATCCCGAGTTCGATCCTCGGTGCTCGTATAAAGAAAAAAAATTTCTTATTCGCACAAAAGAAAAAAATGATGATTTGAAAAGCCTTTTTGTGGATTATTGAATTTTAATTTTTTTTATAATATATTAAGTTGCCCTCTTAAGGCATTTTCCCCTTCAAAGGCTTATGCCACATTTTCCACTTGGTCACATTTAAATTTATATGCCATGCCATTTGATGAAAAATTTTAGCTCTTCCGTTGCATAGCGAAATGTAAAGTAATGTAACGTAAAAGGGGGGAAATAATTTGTAGTAATCCCTTCCTCTCTTCGTTTTATGGCATTTTTTCGTTTTTGCTTCAAACTGGAAGAAATAAGTCACCATGCATATAAGATTCAATGATAACCATTTGCCCATAACGACGCTGTTCACCCTGCGCAGAGGGATACTTAACAGAGAATATTATAACAGTCCTGTCCCCACGTTCTGCATTTACCAAACTGTGTCATTTTTTGATAATCTTGACATGGGAAAATAAATGCACAAATCGGTGAAAAGAGAACGTTAAAAAAGAATGTGAAAAAAGATGAGTTTTTTGTTTTATTTCCGAAAAAAGGCACGTGTCATGCGTCAGCTAGGGGGAATATCATAGGAGGAAAGTTAGGCAGAAAGGGAAGAGTTTATGCGCTGTACCAATTTTCCGCTTGCCATACATATGTAGAGTACATTCATTTAATGACGCGATTTCGTTTTGCCGTTTCAGGGGACGTTCTCCTTCTTTACATCATGTATGTACATTAATAATTGCAAATTTTGCCTTAAGCTCATTTTTTTAGCCTCCAGAACAAACAACCTCTCGAGAGACATGGGAATATATTTATCAGCTAACCTGCAATTGACCGCGTCGCTTTTTTTTTTTTTTTCACCTGATTTTATAATTCATGAGAAAAATAGCTAGCTAGCTAAAAATGCGGAGTTATATTTTTTGACCACATTAAGTAGATTTCCGCATTTTACAATTCACCACAAAAGGTGGGTTTCCCTTTTTTACGAAATATGTGTGCAGCTAGCTTGGGGTAATAAATCCCATTATGCATACGTTTGATATTCTACGTGCACTTACATTTTTCGAATGGCACGCTAAAAGTGTGTGTCGTATGGGAATAGTGGCATTTTTGTGGACGAATTATGATAGGTTGTAAAGGGTCAGGGGAAAAATAGCAACATTTACATTTACTCGCGTATACAATGGGAGGAAATTTTATTCTTATCATTTGCAAGGTGTTGTGCTTTATTTCACTGATACGGTTTAAACGCACACACGCGGGATGGTCTTTCACTATTTGGAAGTTTTTACTGCACGATGGCTACCCCGCCAAAAGAACTGTTCATTTTACGAATGGCAAAATTAAAACGCTTTTTTCGCCTTTCTAGTACAAAATGTGGGTGATTTAAAAAATAAAATAAAAAATAAACTAGCTTATCATGCAAATATAAAATTGGCACACATATATAAGCGATGTTACAAAAGGGTAATTTCTCTGATTTATCACGTTAGATCACTTTTTATATTCCACTTTGTCACACGTGAGAAGCAAAAAATGCCTGTGCTGTGTGTGCAGAAGCTATGGTTCCTTCGAAGGGTACGCAAAATAACATAGCGCTTCTAATATGGCTGCGCAAGAGTGAACGTTAATTATTGGCTCCTTTTTTACATAGCAAAATGAGCTGCTCAACGAAAAAATGGTAACTATGTAACATGTACTATAAACATGGTAATAAAATTATATTATTTTTTTTTATTTTTTTGGCCTAAATTTATTGCCATTTCAGGTAGAAAAGTTCAAATATTAATTTTGCGTAACAGTTTCTAATAAATAAAAACTGCAGTCCATAATAGCGCATCATAAATTTTCGTTATACATTAATTACTTTAAACAATTCTAAATTAAACTCTATAATTATTCTGCTTTCCTCTTCTTGACCTCTCCTCTATTTTTAAAAAGGTCTCGCCGGGACTCGAACCCGGGTTGGAGGATTCAAAGTCCTCAGTGCTAACCACTACACTACGAAACCATATGTACACATATTGTCGCGCAAAAGTCAGTTAAAGGGGCTCCAAGTGAGCAACGGTTACGCGATATTTAAAATTTCACATCTGCAAGAATTTTTCACGATGAAATGGCTTTTACTTCTTCCAATAAAAAAGTGGAAAAACACATTTTTAATATAAAAAAAAAAAAAAAAAAATTCGAAAGTGTGACTTTCATTCTATTTATTAACCCAGTTACCGCAAAAAAAATCGGAGGCGCGAAGACAAAATGATTGCTGGCAAATACATGTGCAGAGTTGATTATGTCACGACTGAGTAGGGAACGAATTATATGGTACGAGCTAGCCCCATTTTTTGTAATGAGAAAAGAAAGCGCAAAGGAGTCACTACAATTTGAACGGGTATGTGCGCATGGTCAAATTGACCTTTATGTTTGTACCCCTCTTTTCATGGTACTTCACATGAAAGAAAGAGGAAGAATATACGGTTTAGCTGCGCAGCTCTACATGTTGCTACTCCCTTTTGGAAAAAAAATTATCCTAAATTATTTTTCATCGTTTCGCACGTGGAAATTCGTGCAAAGGGCGATTTACGAAGTATGGGGGGGTAGTAATACACGGGGGGTGACAAAAATGGGGAAGCTTCTTTTCCAGTTTATTACACCCCATGTGTTAGAAGCACACGCGCATGTGTGTAGAAAGGGCATGCTGCGTACGTAATGCTGCACTGGTGGAGGTGTGTATGGGTGGGTCACCTAAATTGCCTTTTTTTTTTAACGAAATTGAAAATCGAGTTGACGATTAGCGTGAGGGAAGTGCTAATCGGGGGAGAAACGGCATGAAAAAAATGCGCGTAAAAAGAAGGTAACGAAAAAGGCAACAAAAAAGTTAACGAAAAAAGCTTAAATCAAAAAAATTAAACCTTAAAAAAAAAGAAGCGGAAAGTCGTTTCCATCCTACCATACACTCACGTGATGCTGATAACGAAAAAAAAAAAAAAAAACGAGTGTCACATGGTTAGTGACAGTGTAGAGAAAGAATTAACGCTCGTGCATTCTGCTTTGCTACTGAGCATATGTTTGAAAAGGAAACGGACGCGGTATGATCCAACATGAGATTTTTGCGGGGACAATTTAAATGGATTGAGCACACCTCTGCACTGGAAAAGGTAGAGCGTTCCATTCTGGCTAATACAAACTCATGGAATGTATATTTCATTCTTTTTATTCTTCCTGAGCCATCCGAGGAACTTAAACGTGTGGAGGAATACCCTGTGGGATCGCTTAATATGATACTTAACACCGAGGAGAAGGTAACCAATATTGACATATATATGTCTTATGTTAAATAGTGTATACATAGAATTCCATATTTCAATTTTTTTAGATAATTCAAGTGAACTGAATAGCAATTCGTTATATGTTAATTTGGGGTGTAAAACGACATTGCTTTCTAGCTGGAAATCTTGATATACATTTTGTCTTCTGGATGGTTCGACGTAAGTCTCATGTACCTGTACGCGTACCTCCGTCAATGCTGCGGGGTCTTTAAATATTTCTCCTAGTACATTAAATGTTTCACTTTTATTTGTTAAGCTCATTATGATGTTGTTGTAACGATGTGTAATGAAGCTGTTGAAGAGGAGGTCGAAGCATTTTATATCTTTACAATCTAGTGATTCTTCGAACATCTGCACTAGTCTATCTATGGCTATATCGTCAAATAAATTTCTATACTCTTTAAATGTATTTAGAAAACGCACGATTTTGTCCTTCACGACATGTTCTCTCTTTAACTTGGATTTCACCTTCATTATGTGGGAAGCATACCCTTCGTTAATAACTTGTAAGACGTAGCGGAGTTCCCTGTCTGTCAGTCTCTTCATTGGGGGGTAAATTAGAAATTCGTTGAATAGCTGAAATTCTACTATTCTGTATAGCGATATTATATCCGTTTTGGATCCTATGAATCCCTTTTCGCTACTTGACTTGAGCTTCTGCACCGTTTCGTTAATGTCCAGAAGCATTTTATTAATAAATGGATTCAAATGGTGGTTCTTTATAAATTTATTTTTGCCCTTCATTATTTTGAGCCCCTTTTTGATTATCTCCACTGGAGAAACAACAGAAAATTTGTTTAACGAAATTATGGTATGCACAATTTTCATTATCACGCTGAAGTTTCTATATATGTTTGTCTTGTTAACATACATGTTGTATGGCCTGTTAAAGTACCCATAATTTTCTTTATTCGTGTTGTTATTTTTTTCTTCTATCATGGTGTCTACAAATGGGAGTGGATTCATTTCTTTTTTTTGCAGGAAGCTTACACCGTTTGTTTGGTTAAACTTCTTTTTCATTTCGGACTCTTTTTCCACTTGGAAAATTCCGTGCTCCCAATCGGTGTCTTCTTGGCTAGCCGTTTGGAGGAAGTTCACGGAGGTTGTCGATCCTGAGATGGTGCTTCCGCCGGAGGAGGCACTTCCCAGAGTAGCGGTGGACGCGTTGGAATTGGAGGAGGCACTTCCCAGAGTAGCGGTGGACGCGTTGGAATTGGAGGAGGCACTTCCCAGAGTAGCAGTGGACGCGTTGGAATTGGAGGAGGCACTTCCGAGAGTAACGGTGGATGCGTTTGAGGCGGCACTTCCGAGTGTATCAATGGACGCATTGGAATTGGAGGAGGCGCTTCCCAGAGTAGCGGTTGACGCGTTGGAGGCCCCACTGGCGACGCTTTCGAAGGAGCCGGTGGACAAATCAGACGCGGCGCTCACATAGGAAAGGGTGTCGTCGTCCGGTTTGGAATCCTTTCCAACGTGCACAAGGTCATCCTCGAATTCTGACTCTGAGATATCTGCTTCCGACGCGGTAGTATCGTCCCAGTTTTCTTCCTCTTCCATGAGATCTTCCTCCGCTTCGGCTTCTTCCTTAAAGAGATCCTCTACTAGTTGTTCATCTAGCTTTTGCTCTTCTAATTCTTTTTCTTCATCCGTTTTGGACATTAAATCTGCTTCTTTGATTAACCCGACGTTACCTACTGTTTCTACGCGAGGTTTGCCTGGATTAAGGACCAACCAGTAATACAAATTAAAGGGGTAGGTGACAAAAGAGCACTTAACCTTTTGGTAATATTTCCCTATGATAGATTTTCCGATAATATCAAATTGGTCTAGAATATTTTCTTTATAAAAAGGTGGCGTGGTAGCTCTGTTGGTGAAATTGAAGCTGACTCCGTTTTTGTCTTGCGCGATGTTAAAATCGACAAATGGGATGGATGGGATGTTAGTTTTGTCCAGAAATTTTTCTAAATAAATATAATTCTGCACAGTTTCGTTTAGCATCTCCACATCGTTGTTTGGAATGACTCGATTGCTTTTCCTTCCACCAGGGATGTATATGTCTGACGTGGGGCCTATATTGTAATCGGTAGCATTGGCAATTTTTTGGTAGTAGGTGTCTAAATTTTTTTTATCTAAATCGTCGTAAAATAGGTCTATCAAGAGGTAGTTCTTGTAGAAGCTGTTAATATCATATCCCATAATTTCATAGTATTTGTTTATTTTTTCTTTATCCTCCGGGATAAAGACATACGTTTTGATGTCATCCACAGAGTAGCATTCCGTTTGGAAGTTGTAATGATCAATCGGGAACTTCTTAATGTTGTTGTTTCTTTTTATTTTCTCCATAAACTTTTTAAAGTTCTCAAATTCGACGATAGAGTTAAGGATAAAGTTTAAGTAATTTCTGCTGGCCAGGTAGAAGACTGAGCTGTTCATGGAATAATCTAAATCTCCCGTTACTGCATAGAATTTTATGAAGACGTAAAAATTTCTCAAAAATAAAAAGTTGGTAAATCTCATATCTGTTAAGAGTTTTATGAATCCAATTAGCTGAGATAGGTACTGGTCTACTATTGGCTTAATCTTTATATCATTTAAAATATGTTCACTTTTATTTTGCGCATGCACCTCGAAATATTTTTTGTCTTTCCTCAGTTCATTCAAATCGTAATTATACTTCTTCTTAATTATTAAATTGATAATATTGTAAATTCTGAGAATCATTTTTTCATTATTTATTGACGTGTTGGGAGATAGCTTAAAATTGTTCAGCATGGTTCGCACCGTTTCTTGGCTAGAAGTGTATCTAATGATTGGAAATTTAAACTTGTGGAACACATTAGAGAACATAAGTATGTCCTCAAATTTAATGTACACCCTTGGGTATATAGAATTAATAGACTCAGCGTTCTCCAAAATTTCGAAGAATGTCGTGTATCTTAATATGTTCATGAATCTCTTTCCCTTGATTCTCTTTCCCAACGCCATTAGTAACTTTCTGTGGGTAAAGCCAAACACCCTCTTCACATTTAACAATTTCAGGTACAGATACTTCATGGGCGTTTTATAAATCTTTTCTCTTTGATCTAGGAATTTTTCCAAAGTTAAGAATTTTTTCCAAGAATATCGGTTAGTTTTTTTCTCTATTCTGAGTAAGGACACAATTATGAGCAAATGCTTCACAGCATCGTTGGCATGATTGAATTTGAATATATCTTCAATGGAAATATTTTCCTTTTTTAAAAATAAAAACGTACCGCATAATATTTTTATGAGATTTTTCTCGTCAATTGATGCGTACTGCGTTTTTTCTGTCTGCACAAGATCTATATTCCTTACGTTCTTCATATCGATGGTACTTCCGGTTAAATTGTTGGAGACTTGCTCTATACCTTTTATGTTGTCTTTAATAAAGGGGGCGAAATCGTAGTATAGAAGGAACATACACTTTGGGGGTAAATGGGGGAAGTTTTCCTTATGTGGCAACTGTCCATGCTTTGACTCTATTTCGTCTATAATTTTGTTCCTTTCTTCTTCCCTCGATTCTGCTTCTTGTAGCAGGGATTTGGTGTTTTGCACAAGTTCGTCGTCTAGCGGTAGTTCAATTTGTATCTTCTCTTTCTTTGGTTTTGGAGGCTTTTCCAGTTCTTTATCATCCGTCTGTTCAGAAGGACTAACCGTTGCATCCTTCTTATCCTCATCACTCTTATTTTCTCCTTCACTTTCGTCATCGGTGACATACTCCTTTTGCTTCTCCTTAAGCAAGTGCATGGTGTAAGACTCGTAGTGGTGCGCGTAGTACTTAACAGGGTAGTAGACCTCTATCAGTTTTTGCTGGTACAGTTTGTACGTTTCGCTTGATGGTATTTCGTGCTTTTCAATATTTTTGTAGAGAGAATATAATGCTGACATGATCAAAATGATGGTGGCCTCTTCCGTGTTGAAAAAGTTTACCTTATTTAAGACATTTTCCAAAAAGATTTTAAACATTTTGGAGAAGGATGTCTGGTTTAGATTGAATCTGTATTTTTTGATTCGCTTTATGAAAATGTTTTGAGATCGGTCCTTCGGCTGGGGAGTCTTTTCCATGAACACCCTGTACACTTCGTAGAACTCGGTGGGCAACATGTTTAGGAGGGCTCTGTTCCAGGAGACGCCCTGGTGGAAGTACTGCTTCACCGCTCCGACCATGGAGGAGAACTGCAGGGGGGGGAAGTAGCGAAATGGGGGCGGCACGTTTGTGAGGGGGAGCGCTTGTTAGGAGGTGCGCTTATGAGGAGGAGCGCTTCGGCGAAGGAACTCTCCCTCGAAGGAACACTCTCGCGAAGGAACACTCTCGCGAAGGAACACTCTCGCGAAGGAGCACTTCTGAGAAGGCACATCTGCTCGCCCCCCCGCACGCCTGCTCCTTCCCAGCAGACTTACAATGTAGGCGCTGAAGCGGTCGACCCCCGAGGCCCAGAGAACGTGGTGAATCAAGTCGACAACCAAAACGTCGTCGTCCTCCTTCAGGCACATATAGCAGCCGCTCAACTTTCCCTCAAATTTGTCTAGAAATGAGCCCACAACCAAGCTTCCATCGTTCCTGTTGGAAGGCTCAAATTTTATTAGAGGGACTTGAAAGGATAAAGGGTTTCTATAATTGTGCATGTGTACAAGTCTGGAAAAGGAGTCTTTTTTGTTGCTATCGTTGAAGAGGAATTTAAACAAGTGTCCATCCTTATTGTGAAGGTAAAGGTCATTATTTTTCATAGAATAATTATTAAAAATTAGAGAATTGTTTTTTTCATTATTTACTTCATCTATCACTTTATGAATTTCATCCAAAACCAATTTATCAATTTCTTCGTCGTAATTGACTTCTGCCAAATCTGCCCCCTCCGCTTTTTTAATAGTGTCTACCACATTTTTTAAGTATTGATAAAGGTATAAATCTTTAGAGTCCAAAATGACCTTAAAAAAGCTGACCATATGTTCTATTATATCTTTGTTTATCATAATATCGTTGTAATTTAAGAAGAGGGGAATTAACAGATTTATGAAAATGTTCAATGGGAAAAGCAATTTTTTTACGTCAAACGTGCTGTAATTACATGTCTGGTTCAGATTTTTGGCTATTTCTAGGGGACATTTTTTAAGTATTTCATATTTTTCTCCGTAATTTACAAGGCTGGCTATAATTCCTGTTGACCCTACTATGATCAATTTCATGGAGGCGTTTAATTGCTTTTTTAAAGGCTCATCGAAGTATAAGCTGCCGTAAGGGAACTTTAGCGAGGGTTTATAGTGCAGGAGTTTTATCTTGATAAGGGACAGAGTAAATTCTATGCTTCCTCTATTGATTCTTTTAATATTTCTTTTTATAAATGGCTTTCTAATAATATCAGAAGAGATTCTTTGTAAAAATAGTTCGTACACTTGGTCCTCATAGATGTATCTAAATTCTGATTCTACATCAGCGTGGAAGAATTCCTTGGGGGCCATTTTGCTGATGTAATTTACGTTCACGAAGAGCAGCGTGTAAATTTTCGTTAGCAGGTTTGCCACGGCTAGTCGCATGTAGGACTCCTCATAGTAAAGCACTTTTCTCGTGATCTTCAGGATCATCAGGATCCTCTTGAAGGTCTGCGTGTTGTACTGGGCTTCCTTATCGAGGTCCGCCTCTTTGGTCTGCGCGTTGTGGGGAGTAAGTTAGGAAGTAAGTTAGGAAGTTAGTTAGGAAGTTAGTTAGGAAGTCGTGCATAACGTGGGGGCGGTGCGAAGTGTTGTGCCTCTCAATCGCTGAATGGATGAATCGGTTGAGAACCCCCCACGTTATGCACCACCAGGAAGACACCTAAACAGGAGATGCGCACGCACACTTACACTTATCAACTGCATGCCCTCCATGGAGTCTATGACGTATTTAAAGAGCGAATTGCTGAACTCAAAAAATCCCGTGCCGAGGTTTTTCTCAAACAAGTTGTTCAAAACGGGGGTTAAATTTTTTCCGGTCAAATGCTGAGTGACATTTACGTAAGATAATTTCCAAATTTTGGACACTAAGATTAGGGCGTCTCCGTATAGCAGTTTCGAGGCGTACGGCTGCAGTTCCGGGAACTTCAACACGTTGACTGAGGGGGGGGCGGCAAATCAGGGAGGGCGAGGCAAATTAGGGAGGCGTGCGTCGGGGTGCGCGCCAGCACACGCACATGTACATATACGTACATATATATATATGTATATGCATATATACTTATGTATGTACGTACACACCGATCTGCCGCTCCGCACTTACACTTCAAAATGGTGCTGTACAACTTTCGGTAGGATATTCGAGCGAGCCGTTTGATGTTTCTGTAAATTAGGAAGACTATTTTGCTAAGCTGCGAAATGCAGAAGGAGGATAAGGCAAAGGCAAAGGCTCCGCGGAATGGAATCACGAGAGGGTAGAAAAATAGCAACAGCGATTTGAACACATAGGACATGATGACCCCGAAAGTGTTGTTCATTATGAGCTTATCAAAAGAGGCGATGTGGTTGTACAGATAGGCGTTTGAAAAACACAGGTCTATCAATTCGTGATTTATAACTCCAATAATTCCTCTCAGACTTTGGACGAATGACACGGACATAAAGGTTCTTGCTAGGAGCAGCCCGTCGTTTTTTAATGCGTCGACCATGCCCCAGTAGGCGTCAGCTACGGGAAGAGGTTTTGGCGTGGAAGGGAGGGGGGTGGCATGAAGGAAAAAAAAATGAGCATCGTATGGTGGGAGTGAGTTGCGCATTGTGTAGTGGGAACGAGTTGCCCATTGTGAGGTGGTAAAGAGCAGCGCATTGTGTAGTGAGAACGAGCTGCCCATCGCGTGGTGCTAGCGAATTGGCACCCTCTTGCGCTTTATCATTTTCCCGCCTAACTTTTCGCTTTCTTGTATATCATTAGCGCGTGGTCCATTTCGTTTTTAAAAGCATTGTCCAGTGGGAAGGGGGGGCTGTCGAAGTAGGCTATCAGCTGTCTCCTGAACACATCGTGTTTTTTCCCTGCACAGGAGTGTAAGCGGGGGAGTGTCGGATGGAGCATAGGAGAGTGAGTTGTCAACATGTGCGTATGTACTTTGAACACGTAGCGTAAGACTTATCGTTAGCTGCTTCGATTTTTTTTTGTCCTATTACTTGAATCGTGGGCCCTAGATATTAATTTGACAATGCGCTTGACATTTTTCTTATTCAGTACAGTTAGGTAGAAAAAGTAGTTGGTACGTGAGAGAGACTCATAAATGGCAACATTCTTGTGGAACTTGCCCTCTACAAAACAGGTAACGGTTAGTAGGATAGAAGTGAAATCCTTTTCGGTGCGCCGCTACTCGCGCGGAGAAGGGAGCAAGCTGGTAAATAGCGCAAACATGCAACGGTGAAAAATGCAACGGTGCAAATTGCAACGATGCATATGGCTCTACACTCGTGTGCACAATTCGACACCTTTACGAGGCTGCCCCCGTCTTTCTTTCCCTACTTATGAGCAGTCCCCTATACAGAATAGTATTGATTAACTTGGCCACATAATTCTGGTTAAATATAGAACTAGCCTTTAACGATAAAAAAGAGTATTCATTGTAATTAGACCCGTTATTAATTTTGATATCGTGCTTCCCTTCCGCTTCTCTGTTTTTAAAAGAATTCCCTGCAAGGTAGTTGAAGTAGTTTTAACATGAAGAAGAACGTTAGTGGTAGGCAGGTGGAGGGGTCTGTGTCTACTTGAGAAAACACGCACATATACACGTTGATACGTGCGCATCTGGTTAGCAAGTATGATGAGTCGTAGTTGAGCACATTTTTTTCACATGCTTGTGTGGAGAAAAAATGGGAAGAAAAGATGCTATGCGGTATGGACACGTTTAGTGAATCACACAAAGTGGAAGAGGAAAAAAAAGAGGACAGGTACGCTCTGCACAACAGCTGGAACGGGAAATTTTTGTTCCATGCTCTCGAATTGAAAATAAAGTAGGCGTAATTGCAAATGAGTCTTAATTTGTGCCCATGCTGGGGAAGCGAAGACAATGGGTGAGACATACATGCGCTCATGCGTACGTGCATAACTAATCGAAAAAGTAAACACAAGCTGCGAGACGAGATGCATCCTCCCGCTAAGCGCATTTGTTACCTGAACTCTCATCCCGTTTGTAGCCGGCCAAAAGTTCAAGGCTTTTATTCTCTATTTCTTTACATTTTGATAGTATGTTAAAACATAAATAAAAAGCTGAAATGCAAAACCAATACTTTTTCATTGCAAAAACGGAGGGTAAAAAAAATAAAAAACAATTCCAGCGTATTACACTTCTACGCGCAGACTTTTTCAAATACTGTTCTGAGTGTTACATATGGTAAACTATAGTTTAATTTGGGTGGTCTAGGAAGGGTGGCCCATGCGTACATATTCACACACGTACACGCACGCACATACATGAATGCATGGATTGTCAAATGTAAGAAAAAAAAAAAAAAAAAAAAAATTACGCTCGTGGGGAGAAAATTGCGTGAGTTGTAAAAATTCGTTCAAAACATTGAGAGCGCGTTGGCAAAAAAGACGATGTACAGATTGAATATATATTTTTTTCTTTTAAACTCACACACTCTGCGCAGCGCGGATCAAGGAAAAAAGGGGAAAAAAAAAACTAAAGCCATAGGTGCACGCATACGTGAAGAATTACGTACATCCTTACGTACGTGTATAAAAAAAAAAGAAAAAAAAAATAACCTGAATTAAACATAGCAAAAAAGAATTATAACCGTTAGAACAAATTTAAATGCGAATTTTATTTAGAATTGTGGAGTAAAAAAAAGAAAAAACAAAAAAAGTTGTCGCTCTTCGAGTCTTCATAACCAATGTGCGCGCGAGTTACACATATTACATGTGTGTGTATGTGTTTAGCCATGTATAGCGTTTTAAAAAAATTCTTTAATACACAATTCCAGTTACGGACAAAATGTAAGCGTTAAGGGGGGGGAAAAATATGCGCTTATATATGCGGGTGTATACGCGCTTATACATCCGCTTATATATGCACTTACGTACAGCACGTGCATACGCATACGTACGTTACACGTGTAGATTATTTCTTACGCAAAGGACTTTTTCCCGAACTGTTCTGCGTAGAAAGACATACAATTTCTCGTAAATGCCTTTTTATTACGTAAAAAAAATTGAAAACTAACCAAAAAATATGTGAAGAAAATATTTCCCTGATGAAAGATATGCCTATAAAAGGAATACATTTTTTGGGTAAGAAATTTAATATGACCAATGTTTCGAAAAAAAAAAATTGTAAAAAAGGAGCACACGTAGTCATATGCATTTAAGTGCATCATGTATTTGGCATATAAAATGTTCTGCAGATTTCTAATTTAACATTTTTTCGCAAGGATAAAATTTTTTAAATTCATTTTGATAGGGCATATTCTGCAGTTTACCCAAAAATGACGATTTTTTTCTTCCTTTGTCCCTTATTATGTTGATACTTTGTAGCACCTCCTAGTGTTTGGCTGTCAACAGGAGGGTAATTCGTTTCACCACCAGTATTCCAATTGAGTACTTATTCACTTAAACGAATATTCTTTCATTCTTACTATATTTCTATCCTCTGTTGTTTGCCTGAATGGGGGGTTCATCTGGAAATGTGCGAACTGTGTAGACAAAATAATTGTTTCTTTGAGGGGGCATTTAAGAGTGATCATTTTTTGTGCAAAACTTTGTCCTTCCAATGAACGCTAAAGGGAAAAAATATATTTTTTTACCAGCTTCACTCATTTTTAATGAGCTATCTTTAAATGCCTGAGTCTGGCATAAAGTGCGCACGTAAGGACATACATAGGCACGTACATCCATATGCATATACTTATTGGTTAGCATTTCCAAGAAACTTTTTTCACCTCATCAGTGGTGCCAACCGTATGAATATATTTACTCCTACAGCAGCGCGCGAACGAGCGCTATTTTTTATGTACCTAAGAGGTTCACAAAAAGGGTAATCCCTCACCGGAGTAGTATCACATGGTGTTCTTAAATGTCATTCGTTTTAATCACTTTCAGCTGGTGCAACCCCTCGTCTACTAAATACTTTTAACGATGCGCGGGGGCGTGCCAGCAGCTCCTATCCAACCGAATGAAGGCTAAATATTTGTCTTTCTTGCCTTTTTTTCTTGTAAAAAGAGGAGAAACTTGCGCGGTAGGTATAGGCTATTTTGCAATGTTATTTGCCACTGTGATAGTATTGTTGGTCTTTCCCTTTTTTGCAAATGCTTTTTTGCGGAGAGGGAGAAGCTGCCTATAATATTGGTTTCCTAGCGAGCCCATTACTTGTAAAGTGATAGCCATAATGCGCCTTTAAATTTTTTAATAGCATACACAAAATTGGACGAGGGGTTCATTTTAAGACGTGAAAAAATTACGCCATTTTGTGTACAGTATTATAGTAAGAAGGAGGCATCATTTGGGAGTAGGTGGTATCGCCTTTAACTGATAACATATGTAGTGGACCTTTTCCAACCATTTTCGTTGCCTGTTTATGCTTACCCTTGGCGGTTATTCGTTTGAGGCGAATTTAGTTGGCTATCGATGAACCAAACCTGCCGCACAGCGTTTAACCACGAGTCGTTATGCAAAAGTGGAGCAAAGCTGCTTTCAATGGTGCATAAGGTATTTATTTCTTTGCACTTACACATGACGGTGTTCGCCTTCGTCCACCGCGGTTAGTGGAACTATCATATGCTAATGTTCCTTTTATATAGCTCATAAAATGGCAAAGGGAATTTATTAAATACCTTTTTTTTTTTTTCCACGCGTGGGCATGACATCTGTAGGAATTTTACTTGCTTAGACATGCCCCATTCATTTGGTTGATTCGTTTATCTCGCCTACTTCACATTGCTGCGGTAGGGTTTCATTCCGCCTTTTTAAAATTTTTAAACTGAAGATAAAAGGGGGAACCAGTAGGGCCCAACTGTGGCTGCGAATATGTAAGCAGTTCCAGTTGCTTCATTATAAGGGGGCTAATAACTTTCGGCGCAAGGGGAGAAAGTTTTTACATATTGCATTTTTTATTTTTTATTTTTAAGAGGCGTAGCAGATTATTTACTAGTTATGTGGTAGCTTCTTAACATTTGATTACAACTGCTGTGTGTTCGTTGTGCGGGTTGTACGTTCTAATGGAGGACCCATCTGCGGATTAGCAGGACGTATATCTCAACATATGCACAGTACCTTGGTAGGAATGATACGTGCATGCCCATTTTGCATGTTGGGCTTACCATAAAAAGAGAAAAGGATACGCTTGGAGGCTGCTTCTTTAACGAAAATGCGGACATTTTTACGTATACCTTTAGCTCACCCGATAAGCACGGATTGTGTGCGGAAGGTGCGCACTAATCCTGGTGCAAAGGCCCCTTTTGCTGTTACGACATTTGCCTTACAAATAAAATTTCTTTTAATGAAAAAAAATTGAATTTATTTTTTCTCTTTATAAAAGTTATATTCTCTTGTATTTTCATAAAGCTGCTAGCTTCAACATATACATATTTATGCTGCCCATGTAATCTCTCGTATTGTATATACATATGTACATTGAGGGGGTATATGTATAATATACAAAACGCTTTTGTTTCATACTATTATATTTTTTTGTCAAATTTATAAAAATAATGATGTTTTTTAACTCCAATGAAATTAATACATACATGTAAAAAAAAAAAAAAAAAATTCGAAAATATAATATATATTTGATATTTTTTTTATCTTTTTGGCATTGTTTATGAAAAAATAGAACTGATATAATAATATATGGGGTATGTAAGAAGACAAAAATTTATATTTAATTAGAAGAAATAAATAAAAAACATTCGTTTTAACCTCTGATGAATTAAAACATGGAAAATAAACACATGTATGTATGTATATATATATGTACATTATATGTATATACATACATGCATATATTATATGCACAGTTATCATGTATGTGCGCAGAGATATATATCATTATAAAAAAGGATTAATAGAAAAAATTCAACATCACATAATAATGTAGTAATATATAATTTTTTATTAACATAAGGGAAAAAAAAAAATATACATAAAGTAGCTCTTAAATCTTGGTATATAAAACAGGACTTTTTTTTCCTTCTCTAAATAGGTGCACGACAAGCTTCAGAAATAATGTAGCTTCGAAAGAAATATAAAAACATAACAACATATTATTTCGAAAGGTCACCTCCATTTTGCTGAATTGTAGTAAACACCAATTGCGAAACGTTTACAAATATATATATATATTTATATATATATTTACATATACTCATGTGTACATTATATAATAGGATATGCGTCTGCATAATAAAGTGCGTACACTATATATTCCGTGTTCTTCTGATGCAAGCAGGGGTAAACCCCCCTGCTCCACAAGCCACAAGGTAGGTTCTTCTCATTTGGTAAGTGCATCCTTTCTCACGCGCAGGCGTACATATATATACATATACAAATATATGTACGCCCTCTGCTACTCTCTTATGGTCAGCTATCAATTATGCACATGATGCGATGTACTTCTTCTCGTACATATATCATCGTAAAGTCCTTTTTCCTTCATTCTTTCTTTTTTTTTCTTTCCTCCGTTTAATAATATCCGTGGTATTTAAGTTTTTGGAAGATTTCCTAAAATTAAAGGTGGAAGGGGAATATTAATGTCAAACGGGTGGTCCACAGGGAGGGGCAAAAATGAGTGCAGCAAATTTTGTACACGAATTTGCATTACGTTCACACTTATGTATACATATAATGTTTATATTTATATTTTTATTTATCATTTGCCTCGCTTGCAACTCCTTCCTTTCCGCCTTACCTTTTTACCAACGATGTAGGACAAGTATAACATCACATTGAATAACAATAATCCGAGAAAAACGTTGAGGGCATAGCTGCATGAGCACTCTCCTACAACGGTTGGTTTGGCCATATAGTCTCCGAAGGTGTCGTACAAAGTGGCAGCAATTTTTGGGTCGTAGTTTGATGGGTCACTCATTTTGAAAGGTGGGGGAGGGAATAAAAATAGGCTTAATGAAAATGTTTTAAATTATATTAAAAAACGGGAAACTTCCACACGTTGTGAGTTTGCTGAGGTGAGACCTTCTGGTTTGACTGTAAGAGGGGCGGAGAAGGAAACAAAAAATAAGTACTACGTAGGGTATATTATATTATGTATGTAATGTATGTACGCATATAATACATCCACGTTGCGAGGCAATCTGGATGAAGCAAACAAATCGCAGCGTCCGTATTTTGCTAGCAATTCGTATGTACAAAAAAAAGTTCATATGATATTATTCATTCATTCTTCACATATGCATTATATTATTATACGTATATATCATTCATGTAATAAACAGGACGCACGTTGAGGTTACTCAAAAACATCTTTGAGTTTTTCTTAAAAATGATTTTTAGGATAGCATAAACATGAATATACAAATAAGCTTAAACTATACTACGAATATGCTATGCAATTGTACCTGTACTTCTGAAGGTTAGTAGGACGTTATTTGTATCTTTTTAAAAATCTTAAAACAATTAGAGTTATAAAATTGTTATTGTTACGATGTTTTTATGACTAACAGTTTTTAAAAGAAAATGTTATAAAAAAAAAAAGATATAATAAAAAATTTTATTATAATTTGAAAGTTTTGCAAAAAGATTGTTTACATTAAAACAATAATAAATATTATTATTTTATTTTTGTATCGTTTAAGAATATTATTTTTTTTAAATATTCTTTATTTTATTTTTTTTTATTAATTTATTTTTTTTTTTCATACCGCAATATTATTTCCTTCCAGAATTAAAAAAAAAAAATACCTCTTTGACTGAAGTAATAAAATGTTAATATATTCCGATTTTATTTATCACTAAAATGTGAGTTCTAAATGAATCCGAATAAATTTTATATTATTATACATGTAAAATATATAATATACATAATATATATAATACGCGCAATCTGGATTTGTTTAAGTTCATTTTCTTTTTCTTTTTCTAATTTGGTATTTCTTTTTTATTGATGTATATTTTCTCTACTTTGAAAAAATATTTGTATTTTTATTTTTTATTATAGCTATTCTCTGTTTTGTTAGTGTTTTATTTCGTTTTATTTCGTCATATTTTGTATTATTTTGTATATTTTATTTTACGTTTTTTTTTTTTTTTTGTAGTTACATATATATTATTCACTTGTTCCGTTTTAAACGAATAATGCACTCTGATATATTTCTTTTTTTTGGCGGCGTACTTTTTTGAATTAGAAAATAGGGAATTGTATATATTATTATTTATTTTGTTTTAATATTAATGCATATATTGAATGAAAGCAAATAAAAAAATAATTTTGCATTCCGACTAAGAAAAGTAAATGCAATATTTTATGCGATTTTATTATATTCATAAAAAAAAAATTACATTTTGAGGGATATAAATTTTTCTTAGTTTTCTTTTGGGTTTTCTAAATTTTTAGATCATTTTTTTGGGGGTATGCCGAATCTATCATTTCGTATTTTTTAGTTCAGTTTTGGTTCAATTTTAGTAAATAATTTTAGTTAAACTTTTTGTGCTTATCTTTTGGCAAATTTTTATTGTTCTTCCTTGCTGCGTTAAATTTTGCCTCTTCACTTCGCAGCGCATAAAATTTATCAGAATGAAGAAATCTTCATGCCGAGGAAGAAGATTCACTTTTTACTTAAAAAAATGATCTAAAAAAATGATGCTTGCTCATTTTAGGGAGTAGGAAAAAAAATTCGTAAAGAAAAGAAATCTCAGCCTCCTGCATATTTCGTAAAACATTCTTAACAGATGAAAAAAAAACGCGCCAGTAATTATGCCTTTTTTTATGCCGCATTTATTCTATTGTTATGATTATTTACTTTATGTCATCGTACAGTATAAACCTTTTTTTTTTTTATAAGTATATATACAGTGAATTATCGCCGATTGGTACAAATTACGGTATGCGAAAAAATATTCTTACGAAAAAAAGAAAAACTAGGTATTCTCTTGTTTATTAAATTTTTGCCATATAAAATAGACAAAGTGACACGTAGGCAATTATTTTTCTTCGTCTGTTCAGCCCCCTCCAATGAACATTTGCAGTGTTAACATATTTATTTATAGCTTAACAGTTTGTGAAAATAATTTTCTGAAAGGTTTTTTTTTGCCTTTATCCGGTTTTAATAAGTGGGTAAAAAAATCGTACATTATGATGCAATATAATGCCATATAATGTTATATAATAATATTTGCTAAACCTGCTTAACTGGTAAACCCTCCCTTTTTGCCACGAAACAACAAAATTGGTTACTTATTCGTTTAGGGAAGGTCTGCTGTGCTTTTTCTAATGGGTAGATGAGTCAAAATGATACGGCGCAAGGCCAAAGGTGTATATTTGTCTTTTATTACAATGTACGCGCGTCTATCATTTTTTTAATCGCTCATAACTTTGCCACTACTTGATATGTATATATAATATGTACATAGGGGGTGTCTTGGGGAAGTTTTTTTCTAGATTTTGCGATGTACATATTTTCATTGGCGCAAAAAAGTAACGCCTAAGCATATTTCAGCTCTTCCAGATTTTTTTAATTCTATTATACTTACACTCTATCTTATTCAATTTTACTAAAAGAAAATGTTTTCGTTTTTTCTGATAAAGAAAAGTGTTTTCTTTAGACGGAGGCCGCTTCAAAACTGCAACGAAAAAAAAAGATGTATGTTTTTTTTTCCTTTGCCAATTCTGCGATTTGTTTAGTACCATGTTTGCACTATAATATTACCATTCTTCCATATATGTATATAAAATTGGAGCCCCTTTTTTTTGCTATCTACAAATACTATCATATGATATGAAACGCAATTCAATCGAACAGCGTTTTGTCCATTTTGAAAGAAAAATGTTTAAACGAGGTTCTTCGGGCATATTATAAATTTAGCTTCTTTATGCGGTTGGCGCGTTTTTTTTGGGGACCCCTCAGGACTCTGTTCTACTAACTCCCTTTTCGAAAAGCGATTTTCGGTAGAGTTAAAAAAGGAAAGCTGCTTGTGTGGTAAAAATGTGGCTGCCTTTCGAAAAGCATGTGAAAGAAACCTTTGGGCGTCCCTTTTCATTTTCTTAATTTTGTTGATTTTCTTGATTTTCTTAATTTTACTCCCTTTTTACCACCACATGTTCAATGTAACATTATGCTTTCTGCTTGCTAAACGGATGTTGCCATAGTAACGGTATACGGTGAGACACTCTCTTTTTTTTCGTCACGTTCTTCTCCTTTTGAGGTTTTATTTAGACCGAGTGGTGCCAGCATGCCATTGGCAGAATGGTTCATCGCATGTTGCCCATACCCCTTTTGTCTAATTCGTGCAAAAAGGAAGTGGGGCACTGTTTTCTTTTCACACCTTGGCCTACATCTAAGGAGTAACACAAATGGGTATAAACGTGCGCCCATGCATTATTCACCCCCTCCATTGCGAAGAATGAAAAATATAAGAACCGGAAGGGGTAAGCGTACCCCTATGTACCATTTTGAGTGGTAGAACTTGAAAGTTTGAACAAAAATAAAAATAAAAATAAAAAACGCAAAACGGAAGAGAGCGAAAATGTAACTCTGCTTATTGTGCATGCGCTTGTGTGAGGAGTCTTTCCATTTTACACCAAAGAGGGTTCTAAACATATGGACGCATCTCATAAACAGGTGTCAATGTAGGGACTCCTCCACAGTTATACACATACTACGTGAAGAGTACTTCCTACCTCATGCGTAACAAATATAAGCACATTAGCAGGATTAATCAAAGCAACTACCTCGCTTCCCTTTTTCGTTTAGTTCTCTTTTTAGGGTTAATTCGTTTTACACCCATATGTTAGAGATTTTTCATTTTGTGAAAATTTAGAAAAAATTTAATGAGATAAAAAAAAAATCAATCGTGTTGTAGAGCAGTTTCCAAAGCGCGATCACCCTTTCACTCACGCGTAATGAAATTTTGTTTTGTCTTTTGAATATATTTTACTGCTAAGTGTCTACGTGAGGTACCCTTTATTGTGAGCACCTGCATTTGGAATAGCGCTTTTGTTAGATGCGCAGCATGTGTGTATGTTTATCTATACGAGGAAGTGATTCACCGAGTGAAAAATTGCAGTTTTATGGGGAAGTTAAAAATTTTGAAGCCGCTTTTTCGAACACACCCACAAATACTCACGAGGAGTTAACTCAGTGGAATTAACTTTTGCCCCACGGAAGTTGCTATAAAATGAAAAAGAAGGAGCAAAAAAAAGAAGCAAAGTGAAGCGAAAATTCAAAATGGTCCTGCAGAGCGAACTGTATGATGCCTATTTTTGAAAGATTTCCCTTAACAGTGGCAATTCCGTAGTGACGACGCGAGGTGTACATTAATTGACTGCGCTTATCGAGTAGAGAAAATATAAGCTCCAGCGTGAGGCTTTAAAATTGGACTGAACTATTTTTAAAGGGTTAAAATAGGGTGGCGGTTATCAGGAAGGGTAACATGTGAGCTATGAGAAAAGAGAAAAAAACCACAAAATAGTTAATATAATATAATTTATTTATGTTCCAATTCGTACAGATGTGATGGAAATGGGAGGTCTCATAGTAGGGGGGAAACTGAGAGAGGCGAACGAGTTTTGCTATACACTGTGCGTGTGAAATTAAATGACGAAAAAGGGGTTAAACTGTGTTAGCAAGAAAAGGAACCAAACGAATTGAATATTTTTTTCCTCATTAAGTAGTTATCCATTTTAGAAAATTCCACAACAGTTTGAAATTTAAATACACGTACATGCGTATAGGTATAAATCCACACACTTGTGCATCCGCGTAATAACAGAACAAATCATTTTTGTTCTAACTTAAATTGGTTCTACATGGGGAAAAAAAAAAAAAAAAAAAAATTACTCTTCGTTTTTGAATTAAATTAGCGCGAAAAAAAATGATTTTCTTTTTTTTTTTTTTTTTTTTCCTTTTAAACAATTCCGTTTTAATGATTAAATGAAAAACTGGCATTGCTCATATGAACCTCTGCAACGTTGTGACACATGCTTTCTAAAGTTGCAAATGTGCGAAACGAGGGTGCTTAAACATTAAGCCTATATTTTGTTTTCTGCGACGGAGAACTTTAGAGTATATTTGTTCCCACCATTCGACTACCACTACGATGTTTGCTCTTTTTTTTTTTGTGTAAATTTTGCATTATCTTAACATTTACCCTTTCGCTGCGAACAAATTGAAATTTTTAAAAAGGAAAGGATCAGATGATAGTTTTTTTTTTTTTTTTGTTTAGCAAAATGAATTGGTGTAAACACATTTGGTTAAATTTTCCTTGTGGTGTTCTTTTAGCTAAATTCGCCTTTGCATTGTTATTTATTTTTTTTGTTGTTGTTGCGCGCATTTTTAGATCCATGTAGATAATTACAGAAATTAAAAAGAGAACTTTTTTTTTTCTTTTTTTCTCTACAAAAAAAAAAATATTCAGTTGTAAGTTATGACAACTGTTTGAGGTAATTGTGCGAATTTTTTCTTTTTTTTTGTGTGCCATAAATTATTAATATTTTTTTTTTTTTGCGAACCCCTTTTATCGAATCCGTTCCGTTGTAAAAGAGGAAAAAAAGGTAAAACGAAAGGAAATTTCCCATAACATTAGCGCATGTGTGCTCAACACATCAGCGTAATGCGATGGTTTCTCTAAATTTTAAGTTGCCCATTTTAGGTCCAACAAATGGGCGATTAGATTTACTACCTGTGTGTGTGCACATTTGTGTTTATGTGCCCCCGTGTATTTTTCCCACTCCCATTTCCCCGCAATTCGTACACTTTCACCGCAGGTGTTTCACCATTCAGAGATCATTTTTAGGAAAGTTATAATGCGTGAAATTGCTAAATGATTTAAAAAATATATATATGCAACAAACAAGAAGTGCTTGGAAAAGGGGAAAGCCTATAATGAACCAAATTATAGCAGAAGGGAGAGGAAAGAAAAGGAAAAGCATTACTGTAAAACTGCAAAGTGAAGTTCGACAGATCTACAGTTTGTAGAATGAAGAAAAACGGATGGTGGGGAGTATGCTTCGGGGTTCTTCTCTTTCTTATCGGTACAATGTCGCAAAAGAGGGAGCAGTGGATTATCATGCAGACATGCGCGTGTGTGCAGCTCGAATGGGGAACCATGGGCAGATTAATGACCCCCCATTGGGGGTGATCTATATGGTGTCATTACACACCCTGTGGTAATCACCCCTTTTTGTTAAACCTTCCCCCCCTGTTTTGTATGTGCAAGCTGGGGAAATGCCATAAACGAATCGAATAAACACAAAAAGGAGGAAACGTCTTCTTCTGTTAATTCGTATTGGGGTAGACAACATGAGTCAGAATACCCTGGAAGGAAGAAGAAAAATTTTAAAAAAAATAGCTTGTCCCCAGGAGAGGAGGGATGTAGGAATGATTGCCCCCCCAGCGGTAGTGATGGAAACGAATCAGGGTTATTTAAGAAGAAAGCACTTATACATTTAAGAGATAGCAAATTTAGAAGGAAGCCATCGCGGTATGCGTATATTAAAAGAAACGGTGAGAACAATTTGGATAGACTTCCGAGTAGCACTGAGAAGGAGGAAAATAATGACCGTAATGGAGGTGCCAGTTCCTTTTTACAAAATTTGAACGTTCCCAATGTAGACGAGATTTTAGATTATTTCGAGATTGTAGGTGAACAGGGAGAGTTAGTCTTTTCATTAGAATCATACTATGTGGAGATCTACACGTGCAAAGAAATTGTGCGTTTTATAAACCGCCAAGCGTTAACCAACTTTAGCGGGAACTATGGGGATGATGATGGTGAGGAGGAAGAAGAAGATGAGGATAGTGACTACAATTCTGGGTTAAGAAAAGATTCCAGGATACAAAATCTGTATCATCATATGAAACTCTCCATGATTTCTTGCATTTCTGAAAAGGTGAAGCTACTAAACGAAATAAATAGTTTGGAATACCCCCAGGCAGAGGATAGTGAAGAGGACTCAAGAGCAGAGAATTCTACCACATACAAATTACTCATAAATGAGTATGTAGATTGCTTAAAGAAGTATAGCGAAAATGTTAAAGGGAAGATAGCGGATGCTAAGAAAAGCATCGAAACAGAATATGGAAATAAATTTTGTCCTAATGAGTGCAATTCGAATGTGTATTTTGAAAGTGTACATTTGTACCTCTCATATGTCAATAATAATGCAGACATTTTGTACAATTCTAACATTAGCGATGCGAAGGAATTTTTAAAATCTGGGACAAGCATTGTTAGCATTATAGAGAAAGAAATAGGGTTAAAGCATGTCATAAGTTCTATAAAGTTCCTGCAAAGTGAAATAAATAACATCATAAATAACTACAATTATCACATAAAGAATATAAAAACTGCTATCGATAATATAAAGGAGCATGAAAAAAATGATAACTCTATCGTGTTTGATAAAAAAAGCTTGGTGGAGAAAAGTTTCGACTTGGCAAAAAACATGTCCGTTTACAAATTTAACAATGAGATGTTCAATAGGATGAAAGTATTGTACGATTTGAAGAGAACTAAATTTAAAAAACTATTTATTTTCTTAGCAGAGGAGTTAGAGAATAAGCTTAACTCCTTTGCAGAGTCCGCGGAATTTCAGAAAACGTATGACTCGATAATTAACGACTGGAAATTTATCTTGGCATACGCGAAAGATGTATATAATAAAAATTTGACCAAGATAAAAAATTACGAAGGGAATGAAAGTTTAGAAGTTATCATAGTCAGAAATAAGGTGAAGGAAAAGCTAGCAACGTTGGAAGGTCTGGTAGACAAGTTAGAGGACCTATTTAATATAATCAAATCGAAGTATGTAATTATCATGTCAGCGAAATCGCTCATTGGGGAACTGAAGGGGGAATTCAAAACGGGAGAAAATGTCGAGCAGAAATTTGATGACCTCATAAGATTAATGGAAACGATAAGCAGCAAAATTAACACGATGAATGAAGGTATCGATACTGTAAATAAGACCTACTCCAGCATTAAGTATGTACAAATACAAATCGAAAACTTAAGCACTTCTATCGATGGGTACATGAACGAAATAGATGCCTTAAAAGCTAAGGGGTCAACGAATGATCATATTAGAGAAGAAATGGTGTCCAAAATGTTGTTCATTACGGAAAATATCAACAATTTGAAAAAAATTCTTTCCCTGGAGGAGAAGGCAAACGAAAATATTGCGCAAATTGATGAATTAATTATGGGAACATCGTTAGATATGAACGAAATTATAGATAAAAAAAGTGACGCGTATAATAAAATAAAAATGATTATTAAAGATGTTTATGAAGGCAATTTGAAGGACTTTCTAGACGAACTGTCTCTTAATGTAGACAAGAATAGAAATTCCATCAACCAAAGTAGTTCTACGAACGAACTGGATGGCGTGTTAAATAATATAAAAGGTGATTATGAGAAAATGAAATCTATCAAATGTGATAATATATCAGAATCTTTGCAGAACATAACGAATGAACTCAAAATTATTTCAGACGCCAAAGAGGAAATTTTAAAAATCCAATTCGGAGATATCAATGAAAAATTAACAAACTCGTTAGAGCAACTTCAGAGTGTCTACGACAAATTACAAGTTAGCACAACAGAGTATACAGCGGGAAAGGGGAAGATTGAGGAATACAAAACGGTTATACTAAAGGGGGAAAAAGAATTTTTTGACAAAGCGTATGATAAGGATGAAGATATGTTAGAAGTGAAAGATGCTTACGCAAATTTTCTCAAACATAAGGATAATCTCCTCAAGAACAGAAGTAAAGTGTTTGAAGAATTCCATATGGCGAAAGAGGCCCTAAAAACGGCTAGGATTTACCTCCTATCTTATGTAGATGTGCCGGAAAAATATAACATTATCAAGGGGGAAACAAATCAAAAATATAAAAAGATAATACAAGAAATTAATGACAAAGATGTCGATATCAAATTGGAAGAATACGAAGCAGACTTCAACAGGGACAACCAATTATCCGATAGCATCATAAAGGAAGTGGACCAATCAAATAAAAATTTGTCTAACCTGAAAATTTTAAACAAGTCTATTAAAGATTGCTCCACGGATAGCAACATTATCGAAGAATTAATTAGCAAAAATAATTCTCTGAAGGAAAAAATTATTTCCGAAAGGAAAGAAATAGAAGAAGATAATTTCATGGAACAACATGTGAAGATAAATTTAAAAATCAAATTGAACGATGCTCGTATTACTCTTGAAAACAAATTGTATGACAACAATTTGACGAACTTGAAGACACAAATTAAGAATATTCTCGATTTTCACACAAGTTCGAAGGAAAAATATAAAGATTTGAACGAAACAGACCTGAAGAAAATAAAAGAAAATGAAGAGTGGAAAAGCGCTAAGGAATTGATATACGCTCTTAATGTCGAATACGAAATATTGAAGAAGCAAGCGGATGGTCTGATCAGCAGCAAAAATAGTGAAATTATAAAATGGATAGGCAACAGAATAGTGGAAAAGAATAAAGAAATAAATGAAAAAGTGGATGAACATGTAAATTCGTTCGATGAAATTGTTGTAAAATCTAAGTCGCCCAGTTTTGTCAGAGATGTTAATCACTACCAAAATGGTGAGAATAAAGAAAAGGCAAGACAGTTTAATGCAGAAGTGGAAGCTCTCGTTCGGAAGATCGAAACAGAAAAGGAAAAGTTTAACAAAATTAAAACAAATTCTAATGAATACTTGGTACAAGCAAATCGAAAGAAAAGCGAAAATGTAGATTTCAAGGCCAAGGAAAAGGCCATGAAAGAAGTGTACGAACAAATTAGAAGCGCATCAGAAGAACTGAATAACTCACTGAAGGAAATTCCCACACTGAATGATTTACAGAAGATAGAATTAAAATTTGAAAAAAACGAAATTCACGATATGGTTAATCAGATTACCACTGAGCAGAAAAAGTGTGAGCAGGAAATGGCAGAAATCAATTCTTGTAAACATGATATAGATGAAATGAAGAGGGCAAACTCGGGAGAAGAGACTCCCGATTCCCCTTTATTTGTATATACCGAATTTTACGAAAAAGCGGTAAGCAGTCATGGGACTATCAAAGCCCGTTTTAACGAGGCTACCGGGTTAAATGGGAAGTGTGAGAGTAGCGAAAATATTAACGAAATAAAGGGAATGAAAAAGCAGATTGATTGTTATTTGAGAGAAATTTTAACAAATTATGGCACCTTGCATGAAGCGTTGGGCGATATTAAAAATATGAAGGAAATGCTGATGGATGTGGATGTTCAAGAAATTGTGCGTCTGGTGGAGAAGGATGAGACAGAAGCGCAGAAATATGCCACGTTGGTGAAAAGTGAGCAGGCCAAATCAGATGCCCTAATTAAAGAATTAGATAAACATTTCACAGAAGCAACGAGGCTAAAAACGGAAATGAATAAAAATTTATCCATCCAAAGAATCGATGAAATTGTCAATGAAATTATGAAATATAAGGACGAAATAGCACACCGGAAAGAAGAAATGAACAATTATTTGAAGAACTCCAAGGAGTATAAGGATAAGGCTTTTCTGCATTACCGTAACGCAGACAGGAGAAAGAAAAAGCTACAACATTTGAAGGAAAAGGGGGAAGAATCTGAACCGCAGATTGATATGGATAAAGTAAGTTTGAGTGTAAACCAATGTATGACTCAATCAAATGCCGCTTCAGCGAGTGAAGAAGAAATAAAAAAGCACGGTAATAGCTACGCAGAATATGAAGGAAAAATGAATACTCTCTTAAATGACATTTCCGTTTTGCAAATAAGGACCAAGTATGCAAAGGGGAAGGACCAGGCCACCAGCATCATGAGAGAAATCGAACAATTGCATGCAGGCATCCAAGAAAAACTTAAAGAATCTGAAAGAAAATTAGAAATGTGGAAGAGGAAATCCCAAATGAATGAAAGAACAGATATATTGAATAATGACAAATCGAAGACGGCATACATAAACGTGAAATTAAATTTAGAATTAGTCGAGTCTAATTTAGGCCAGATAAAAAGTTTGAAAGAAAGTGTGAATAATATTCTATCCAAATCGACTAATTTGAATAGTTCCATACTAGGGGCGTATAAAATTGAAAGTGATAGCTCCTTAGATGTGCTGAAAAAGGAAGAAATGCATTACATGCAGTATTTGAAAAATATTGAAAATGAGAAAAAGCTCATGACGGAAGAGAAGAGCAACATGGATGTGATACACGGAAATGTCCTTAAAATAGAAAATGAGATGGAGAAATGTAAAAAAAATTACGAAGAGAGCATTTTGAAAAAAGCCAAAGAAACGGCTGATAAGAAGAAACAACTTATTGAGGCAACTAGGGAGTCGCTAAACTCCCTGGAGCCATACTTTACCGAGATGTTTAATGAATCATATTTGAAAGAATACAACATTAAGGAAAAATTTGTCGGTTATCAAAAGAGCATGAAAGGGTTATATGACGAATTTGGTGAGTCCTACAAAGTAATCGAAACGAACGCTGCAAAGGTTGCAGAGGGCACGGTAAAGTATGATGAAGCGAGAAGACTGAGGGAGGAAGCTCAAAAGGCAGAAATAAATATTAACAATAAGGAAGAAGCTGCAAAAACAAATTTGAACAAAATAAAGCAGCATGAATTTATGAACTTTCTATTTCATACAAAGGAACATGTGGATAATATTAAGAAAGCGTGTGAACAAGAAAATACCAAAATGGACTAAGGACATACCCATATTAAGCAAATCATTATAAACATTCGAAAGTTAACAGACCAGAAGAGCACTTTCGAAACGTTAAAAATGGCAAAGGAGAAAAATAACGAAATAAAAAAGAACGCACAGCAGTGTAATAAAAATGAGGTACATAGCGCCTTTGGGAAGATGATAAAAGCGTCTAATTTTATGGGGATAAAAATATTAACAAACTTAGGATCCGAGTTGAGCCCCGAAATGCACCTAGAAACTACTTCACGAACTAATTCAGAGTTAAAATTTGAATCGGAGGTGGAAATAAAGTCGGAAAGTGATGCCAAATTAGATGCCTACAAAAATCTACAAGTGGCCTATGGATATATTCAAAAAATATTTAAAGATTCGGAGGAGACAGAGAGGAAACAAGAAGAAATCGAAGGGTGGATAAGGAAAGGGAACAATAAATGTCACGATATTAAATCATCTAATGAATTAAAAACTAAATTGAAGTACACGAAGTATAAGGGAAACATTACTTTAACTAAAATTAATGACGCTTTGACCAAGTCTGCCCAATTGAAAGCGATGACTTGCAGTATTGTGAACGATAGCAAAATTATGGAGAGCTCAGAATATACAAAATTGAAGGAGATGAGTGATACGTACAATCGGAAGAAGAAGGAAGAAGTATCCGAGACGGAGGTCGACGGAATAAATGAAGAATTCCAAGGGATTATGAAAAATATAGAAAGTTTAGAAAAGCAATTTGAAGCAGTACAGGAACAAGAATCACCCAGCGAAATGATTATCGTGGAAAACTCCCTAGTTACAGAAATTAATAAAAAAATAGACAGCATAAATAGCAGAATTACAACGATTATGACTAGTCTTAACGAGTTGCTAGTAACAGGAAAGGCATGTGAGAAATCGTCTTATGCTTCCCTAATTGGTAATATAAATGCGAAAACGTCAAGTGACTTAAGAATAATCAGTAACCAAAAGGAAAACGCGGAAAAGTACGTAGAATACATTAAGAAAAATTCAAACTTGATAAATGATGACATTCGTGCATTAAATAAATACTTTGATACTAATAGGATAAATAATTACCAGTTGAAAAATTTGGAAGAAGTAATTAAACACGCTAATGATTTTAACGCAAAGGAAAAAGAAGCAACGGGAATAGTTAACGAAATTAAAAAAGAATTCCTAGACCTAAGTCGGGAGGTAGAAATGAATTTCTTAAATAGCAGCAAAGAAAAAATTATGGAACATTACAAAAATCTGAAAGATAAAATAAAGAGCATTAACGAAGTTTATAAAAATATCAACTTGGTAAAATTGAAAGAAATGGAAAGTAGCTCAGATAAGTACTTAGAAATAGCAGGGAAATTTAAAAATGTGCTAGATACTCAAATAACAAGGCTGTTGGATAATCATATGGTGCTACAAGATATCGAAAAAAATATAACAGAAAATGAAGGGGAACTGAAAGGTATTAGTAATACATACACACTACAGTCCATCCAAAAGTTTAACAATGTGTGTAAGAATATTGAGACCAATATGCAGAAGCTGCATGAAGTAGAGCAGTAGAATAACAGTGAGGAAAAACAGGTGAAAGCCTGTATAGAAAATGTGTCCCATCTTATAAACAGAGGAAACAATTTGTTGACCGATTTAAATGATTACGATGTAGTAAGCCATAGTGCGGCGAAAGAAATAACTGATGAGAGTACAAAAGAGTACATTACAAAGATTAAAGGAAAGGTAAATAATACCATAGAGGCATTTCAAAAGGTGTTAGAAAACATTCAGGAAAATAAATCGCACACACAGAACAATGGAGATTTAAATAAAGGCATATACGAAATATGGAAAAGGGCTAACGAAATTAAGGCAAACTTCACGGAAAATTTTCCAGAAAATGATAACTACTTTCAAGTGGGGGATTATCTAAAGGATATAAAAAACATTTTGAACGAAACTGTTGGAGGTGCCAACATAGAGGAATATATCAAAAGCGTTTCTCAAAATATTGAAGAACAAATAAAGGGTACACAAAATCATCGTAATGTGGAATCCATTTTAAAAGCCAAAAAAAAGATTCAATCTTATAATGAAGAGGCAAACAAAACATTACAATCTATGAACACTGCTCAGGATAAAATTTTGTTAAAGAAAAAAGACATGGATAATATATTTAGTATTCTATCCGTAAATATGAAGAATAGTGTGTACATAAATACGAAAAAATATATTAACGAGGTGGATGATTTATTTAACAAGTTAAAAGTGGATGTACATAAGTTGGAAAATTTTATAAATGATACTGAACTGAGAATAAAGCAGTTAGAGGAAGAGGAAGCTAAGCTCAAAATTAAGAATGCAGTTAATGGTGATTTGAATGAGCATTCTGAGGATGCTTCTCGTGATGAGGACGACGAACCATTAGGTGAGGTTACGCAAAATTCAGATTCGGAAGGGTCAAGTGATAACCAAAATAGGCGTAAACGAAATGGTGCAAGTAGCCATTCAAAAGGAAATTCTTCTAATAACTCTTTGAATAATGTGCATGGATTAAAAGAAGATAATAAAACTGGTGACAACCATTCTGATGACAATCAGAAAGAAGAATCTCATAATGGAAGTAATAATTCGGGTGGAAAAGGCTCACGGGAGAGGTTCAGATATGCTGGAGGAATTACGCTAGCATTTTTTATTTGCTCAAGTGCTGGATTCGCAATCATTAAATATAAAAATCATGAATCACAAGAAGCCGATTTCGGAACAGACAAGGAGCACTTTGAGGGGGATAAAGATTTTAATAAACGGGAAAAGGAGGAAATTATTGAAGTTTCTTTTAACGAAAATGAACACTATGAATGAATAAAATGGGGAGAAGTTTACGCAGAAATAAAAATTGTATCCAGGGGTGCAAATTTTTTTTTTTTGCATGTCAGGGAGGGGAGGTCTCTACGCACACGCTTCTATATTCGTCATCGTTTCTATATCATCCTCTCTATATCACCGTTTCCACCTTTTGACAAACTAAATGTAAAGAAGTAGACTGCATGTTGTGGTGAAACTATATTGAAAGTGGGGATAACGCTGTTATGAGTGCGAAAAAAAAAAGAAAAAAAAAACCAAAACGATGCATATTGTCTCTCTTTCGTATGTGTATAATGTACCACTCGGAATTTGCTATTAAAATACATTGAGGGGGTTAAGAGCAGTCAACGTAAAGTGCAGATGTGAAGCAGAAAAATAACCGTTGCTGCGTTTTGCATTTGGGAAAAATGCCGTGTGGTTAATTTTTTATATGTGTACAGGCGCGCACCTGAGGTTTTTTTGAAAAATTTTAATTGATGATTTCCTTGATAGTAATTTTCTATAAGGTGCTTTGTTGCAGGGCATTATTATGACGCAACCGAGTTGCAGTGCTTCGAACTGTTGTATTTTTTTTGTTACCACTTTATCTACTTTTGTTTTAACATGTGGTATGCAATTTTATGCTTTTTTCGGTGGCTCTTTTGCTCCACGTTGAACCTGTTTGATCCTTTTTTTTTTGCTTTTTTTTTGTTATTTAACTGTAGAAGTTTATTCTACTTTGCAAAAGATTTACCACATTAGCATAAACATTAAAAAATATTTAAAAAGAGTTATTTTGTTCGCCCTTTTATACTCGCAAGGATGAGTACAAAGCTGTGCGCTCATAGTTGAGCCTCTTTCCTCTTATCACCCTTTCTACTATTTTATTTGCTGTGCGTACATATATACATCATCTATATGTGATATATGCGCATACAATTTCTCCATATTTTTGGTTGCCTTAACGATTAAGGCGAATGCTTAAAAAGAAGAGCACCTCACATTTTTACCTGTGGCGTTTATTTGAGTAGAAGTTTTATTAATCTTTATATAATGGGCAAAGGCGGTGAATAATGGGGCTGCCCCGCAGGGAGTGTACACTGTACTAGCAGTGTCGTACACTACAAACGTTTATGTTTTTTACGTTCGGGTGTTCGCCTTTAGAGGTGATGAGGGGTAGATTAGCAATCAGCCGCACTGTGCGTATAAATGGATAAATGCATATGCATTTATACAGCATATACCCTTGTACAGCACACACTTTCGTACGGCACATACAAACGTACAGGGTATACCTTTGTACAGCTCCTTCTCAGTGGAAAGCCGCCTTTGCTTTGTGCACAATTTCAGTTTTTTCAATTTAGTTAAAAGTCTTTATGTTATCTACACTGCTACTATTTAATAAACGCGTGTACATCAACTAAGCGGTTTATTATAAATATAAGATAATTCATGTAAAGTGTAAAACATCATTTTTTACGTAAAAAAGAATACATTTACTGAATCGGAAGAAAAAAAAGAAGGCAATCAGGCATCAGGCATAAAAGTACAAAAATATAAAAATGTAAGAATAAATATATTTACTTTCAATTGTTATTTTTAATGCAGAAGATTATATACTTAGACGTTGAACGCTAAATAAATCATCATGCATTAAAATGATTAAATCGTTGAACCATTAAAATCATGAATTTTTTTTTTTTTTTATAAATAATTCATATATTATGTATATAACATATAATGTAATGTATATATATATGCACAGTTATAGGAGATGGAAGGTGCATCATTTATCCTTTTTAAAATTTAAAGGCTACGCTAAATTAATCATTTAAAGTAGTAATGATAAGAATAACTTTAAAAATTAAAATAGACGCTCACATCACCTTGTATTGAAAAATGTACATTCAAATTAAAGGTGAACTTTTTAAATGATGCACTTCAAGGAATCGCGTAAAATTGTACCAAAAAATATATGCGCAGTCGGAAAAAATTGGCATGTGGTATGTACATAATATATAAATATGCAAAGTATAATGGTAACTTTAATATACGTATGCGTGGAGATATATATGTAGGGGAAAACATTTATGCTACTGTACAAGTTTATTTTAAAACATAAAAAAGGGGAGTAGAATGATAAAATATGCAACTGGGTAAAATATAGATGGGTCTATTCGATTTGAGGTAAAAAATATATATAATGTAATTTTTCTTGGAGCCGTTTTCGCTTAATATACCCCATGGGCCACGCATGTGTACTTTTTCGTAATCTTTCATATGGGATATTATTCTGGATATTTTTATCAAAGGTATTGTTACGGAGTTGATAATATGTCTTATACTATAATAAGTTCATTTTGCAATTGTTTTTTTTCGTAAAATGTGTTTTCAGCATGGTTAAATAGTATTGATATGAAAAAAAAAAGAAAAAAAAAGAAAAGAACAGAACAGAACAGAAGCAGAACCTATTCTTTCTTTTCTTTCCTTTCTTTCCTTTCATTCCTTTCTTTCTTTATTCGTTTATCTTACTGGTTTTCTTTGTCTTGGTGCAGTAGCTTTTTTAGCTTTGGGCTTTGCTACTGGTGGTTGTGATGCACTTGCTGATAACATGTCCCCCGGATATTCTTGATTGTACTTTTCACAAAGAACTCTTAATTGACTATTGTATTTCTCAGTGAGAGTTTTATGTTTTTCGGCATAATGTGAATCATGAGCTGCTTTTTCATTAGCACATAATTCATCTAGAGTTTGCTTTCCCTTGTGATAACTTACAGTAGGGAATTTTTCAAAGAGACCCTTGAATTCACCGTAGTACTCATCAGGGAGAGCAACACCTGGTGCTCCTTTTTTGTATTTTTGGTCTAATAGTTTTTTTTCACTCACATAAGTTTTATTTTTGTTGTCCTTATCGCATTTTTCTAACAAAGCCTTCAAATTCTTGTTGTATTTCTCAAAGAGGCCCTTTAATTCACGGCCGTAAGCTTCTTGGCGTTTTCTTTCTTCACCTGCGAATGTTTCATTAAGAGCTTTTACTTCTGCCTCGTATTCTTGCTTTTTCAAATATTGATCTTTGGGATCTTCGGTTTCCGTTTCATCTATTTCATTTTCTTGTTGTTTTGCAAGGGCTTTTTCTCTTCTCTTGGACAATTCATCATGTAATTTCTTTGCATATTTTTCCCTTTCACGTTGGTTTTTATCAAAGAGAGCCTTTATTTGTTTGTGATAATCTTCATTGCGACGACGTCCTTCTCTTTCGTATCTTAACTCGAGGATATATTTTTCGTTGTTGAATTTCTCGTCGCAGTACTTATTATTTAGATCAATTAAATCATTGTTGTATTCATCACCAATAAGTCCGCCAGGCATTGCCTTGTATGCTGAAGTGATAGCATTTTTCTCATTCTGCTGTCTTTCCTGGATGTTTTTAATACAGCGATTATTTACTTCTTTGAAGTAATCAGCATCTATGTTCCTTCCTGAAGATTGGTATTCTTCATCAACGGTTTGTTTTAAAGTATGGAAAATTGTAGGGTCGTATGATTTCGTCATTCTGGTAAGTTCTCTTTGGAAATCATCATCTGTATATTTTTGTGAGCCACTATTATATGTGCTGAAATCATCACTGTCATCATCATCATCATCATCGCCATCATCGTATTCTCCAGAAGGATTTTCATTTTTACTGATTTTGTCTAGAAGCTTCTGTTGATACATTTGTTTATCGTATTCACATCTGTTATAGAGAGCCTTTAATAGAGCATGAAAACTTTCATCCTGAGGCTTCTTTTCGTTGTAGTATTTTAATTCCATGACCAATTTTTCATAGTTCATGTGTTCATCGTTGTATTTTTCAAAGAGGCGCATTAATTGATTATAGTAATGACTATCACGAGGTAATCCATCTGGTTTTTTATATTTGTTTTTGATAGCTTTCTTTTCTTTTTTGTATTTTTCATTGATCAATTCTGAACCGATACGGCATAATTCTTGATAGTAACTTTCATCGTAGCCATTTTCTCCAACCTGGTATAATTCATCGACAATTTTTCTTACTTTTTCGAACTGAGTTTTGTTGCATTGTTCACGAAGTTGCTGTAGTTTTTTGTAGTATTGTTCATTTTTGTAATCATCTTCATCCATAGTACTTATGAGGCTTACGGGAGGAGTGGGCAGTTCATAAGGATCTATATCTCCTGATTCTTTTCTTCTTTTATATTCCGCATTAAGCATATTTTCATAATTTTCTTTTTCGTCGTTGTATTTTTCAGTGAGAGACGTTATTTGCTCATGATATTCAGCATCTCTAGGCAGATTTTCTCTTTGGTATCTTAATTCAAGGGCTTTCTTTTCGTTGTCCAACCTTTCTTTATTATATTTATCAAAGATATTCATTAATGCATTGCAGTATTGTTCATCGAAAGGTCTATGGCGAGCTCTATATTGTTCATAGACATACCAACTCTCATGATTGAGTTTTTCATAGGTGAATACATCACAAACACGTAGTATTTCATTGTAAAAATGCTTATCGAAAACTCTTCCTTCTTCTTCGTATTTCGACTCGACAATATGTCGTACTTCATCAAAATTTCCATCGCTGGATTCAAATGATTCCCTTAAAGTATCGTAGTACGATTCAGGTTTGTAAGTATTTTCATTGAAATCACTACTTTGGACTTCACTATTGTCGCCTTCTCTAAAGGAGTGGAAATCATTATTGACTTTTCTATCATTCAATTCATCATAAAGCTTGTTCTCATATGCTTGTTCCTCAGATGTGCATTTTTCATAGAGAGTTTTTATTATACTCTGGAAATAATCATCCTCTGGACGTCCTTCGTTTTCTCGTTTTAGATCTAAAAGCATTCTTCTATCATGCATTTGATCATCTGCATATTTGTGATATAGAAGGAGTAATTTCTGGTAATATTCATCGTCGTAAGGTAGTCCATCTCGTTGGTATTTTTCATTGAGCAACTCTTTTTCTTTTTTGTATGCGTTCCCGTTGAATTCAGTGCAAATACGATCTACTTCAGCGTAGTAGTGAATATCTAATGGTTTTCCTTGATATTTTTCATCGACAAGATTTTTAACATTATTGAAATCGTCAGCGTGGCCATTATGGAAAATATCCAATAATTTGGTATAATACTCAGTACTATCCGTTCCATTTTTAAAAATCTTATGACCCGGATTTACATCATCGTCTACAACTTCACCTAACATTTTCTTTTGCATATATTCATCATGAAGCTTTTTATAATAATCCTGCTTTTCGGAGCTGTATTGCTCGAAGATGGACTTTAATTCTGCGTGATAAGCATCATCACGAGGTTTTCTTTCAGAATTGTATTTTTCATCAAGGACTCTTTTATGCGTGTTAAACTGTTCACAGTTGTATTTATCAAAGAGGCTCAATAATTCGCTGTAGTAACTTGAATTGAGGACTTTTGTTCCTTTTCCGTATTTCTTATTGAGACGCGCTTTTTCTTCCTGGTGTCTTTTATTGATAGCTTTATCAACACCTCTTGTTAGTTCTCTGTAGTAGTGCAAATCGCAATATGTTTTACCTTGATCTTTGTATTTTCTATCCATATCTTTCTTTACATTTTTATATCTTTGATCGTCGAATTTTGTAGTCAATTGCTTTAACGTTTTGTAATAATTCTCATTAGCTTGATCTTCTTCGGTAATATCATCATCGAGGAAATCAATAGGACCTTTATATTCTGCGGTGTAAAAATCATTAGTTTTTTTTCTACCCCTCAATTCAGCGCTAAGCTCCTGCCAGTGCTTGTCGTTATCAGCAATTAATTTATCATAGAGTTTCTTTACACCATCACGATATTTTTCATCGTGAGGAAGTCCATTATTTTTGTATTGTAAATCGAGGATCACCTTACCCAAATTAAATTTATCTTCGCTGTTTTTTTCAAAGGCTTTCATTAATTCCTGGTAGTATTGATCATTGCGAGGTCTGTTTTCCCTGTGGTATCTTAGATGGATCTTTTCTACTTCTTTATTATATTTATCATTGCTTTTTCCATAAGCGGTACGTTCTAATTCATTGTAGTAATGTTTATTGAAAGGTCTTGCTTCAACTTTGTATTTGTCATCAATACGGTTTTTTATTTTATCGAATTCTCGACGGTCATATTTTCCAAACAAAAGCAGTAACTTGTCGTAGTATTCAATCTCATTGTAATACTCAGGGTTTAAATCATCCTGATTATAATTATAATGTCTTCCTCTGTGTTTATTATAATGTTCTTCAAGTTTTTTAGCATACTTTTCTTTTTTCTCATCATATTTTTCACCTATAATTTGCAACTGACTATGAAAATTTTCATCCCGCGACTTTCCTTCATTTTGATATCTTAGATGTAAAACCCACATTTCACTTAAACATTGTCTATGGTTGAACCAATTAAATATATCCATTAATTCACCATAGTAAAATTCATTAACTTGAGGCTGCCCTAATTCTTTGTACTTATCATTGATATTTTTTTTTTCTTCTTTGTATCTTTCAGTGCTACAATCGTCAGCGAGTCGCTTTAATTCACTGTAGTAACTATCATCGTACGGTTTTCCTTCATCATTGTATTTTTCATCGACAATTCTTTTTACTTCATCGAATTCATTATTCTGGTATCTTTCGAATAAAATCTTCGCTTCATTGTAGTATGCCGCAACGTCAAAACCAGAATGGGAAAATTCTTCATCATTTTTGTAATCCGCAGATTCGTAAACATCATCATAGTATTCCCGGACACTGAATTTCGTATCCATTTCATCTCTAAGTCTTCTTTCATATTTATTACCTTCTTTTTCATATTTTTCAGTTAGAGCATCTAATTCTTTCTGATAATTATGATCGCGCGGAAGTCCTCGACGTTGATATTTTAAACCCAGAATGCATTTCTCATTGTTTAAATTTTCTTGCTTGTATAATTGGTAGGCAAACAATGCATCACGGTAGTCAGTTCCATCTTTTTGTAATCCCGAATTCTGGTATCTTTCCCTTATCCTACATTTTTCATTGTGGTATGTTTCCAAGTTTAAACATTTAAGAATAAAATCTAATTCATTGTAGTAATGATCATCGTAAGGCCTTCCCATAGTCGTGTATTTATCATCAAGAAATTTTTTTACATTCTGGAATTCATCATGTTTGCTGCCATCTTTCAAAGCCATTATGTTCAAGTTGTATTGTTCACTAGCGTCATCATAATTTTTTTGTTTAGTAAGCAAACTCATGAGTTTACTTTGATAATGTAGGTTTCTTATTTCATCTTCGTCCTGTTCTTCAAGAAGTTGGTTTTTCCTGCCAGCTATGTCTTCTTGAAGTCTTTTTTCATATTTTTTCTGTTTCTGATCATATTTTTTATAGATATCGGTAAGTTCACGATGATAATATTCATTGCGAGATAATCCTTCATTTTGGTATTTCACATTTAGAAGCATATGTTCATATGTACGTTGTAAGTAGTGAAATATTTCACCGAGATATTTTAGTTCACTGAAGTAATGTTTATTATCACGTGGTAATTCTGCAGTTGTGTATTTACCTTCGATAAAGGCTTTTTCCTTATCAAATCTTTCCTTCAAGAATAGATATGTCAAAGCGTTTAGTTCACAGTAGTAGGTGTCATCGTAGGGTCTTCCTTGATGATGGTATTTTTCATCCAGGAATTTTTTTGCATCATCGAACTCAGAGTGTCGATATCTTTCATACAAAATCTTCATCTCATTGTAATAATTTGGAAGATCAAAACTTGGATCGTTCAATTCATTATCATCGTAGTAAATACCTTTGTATTCTTCACCATGGTATTCCCAAGGATCTAATTTTGATGTTTGCAATTCGGTTTGAAGATGTTTTTTATAAGTCTTTCTCTCAGAGTTGTATCTTGAATTTATATCCATTAATCTCGTAAAATAATCTTTATCTTGAGGGCGTCCCTCATTTTGGTATCTTAATTCAAGAATTCTTTTTTCAGCATTCAATTTATCATTGCTAAATCTTCCATAGAGATACATTATTTCATTAAAGCATTTCTTATCTCGGGTTAGTCCTGAAGCACCATACTTTTCTTTAATAATCTGTCTCTCATGTTTGTATTTTTCATTTTTGAACAGTTTATACAGCAAGTCTATTTCGTTGTAGTAATGGTTATCGAAAGGTCTTCCAGTAGCCTGGTACTTATCAGTGACCATTTTTATTATATTATTAAGTTCTTCCTGATAACATTTTTCAAGCATAGTCTTTATGTGAACACGGTATGGTTCATTTTGGTAATTTCCGTCTTTGGGTTTGCCTTGCGAAAGCTTTAATCTAGGGGAGTACGGTTTATTAAGTACTTCACTATCAGCTTTTACTTTTTTGCCACCTACTTCTTCTTGAAGTCTTTTTGTATACTCTTTTTGTTTTTTGTCGTATTTTGAATAGATAGTTTGCTTTTCTTTTTCAAAACTTCTATCGGTAATTGGTCGTCCTTCATTCTGAAATCTTAAACGGAGAAGCCAAACTTCATTATCGTATTGACTATTGGTATAAACTTCATGCAGATACTTTAACTCATCAACGTAATGCTTATCGACAGGTAAATTAAAAAATATGTATCTTTCACGGGCAAATTGTTTTTCTTGTTCGTAATGTTTAGTAAGGAGGATGTCACATAGACGATTTATTTCTGTGTAGTAACTTGGGTCGACTGATTTTCCTTGTTTTCGGTATTTATCATCGACAATTCTTTTTATATCTTCGAATTCGGTATGTTTGTAAGGTTCATATAATCTCTTCATATCATCGAAGTATGCTTCCTTGTCGAACTTTCGATTGCTAAATTCATCATCATCGTGGTAATATAAACCATCAAACAATTCACTTTTATCGTTTTTTTTTTTAGGTAATGGTTTCTTCAATTCATTATCAAGTTTTTTTTCATATACTCTACGCTTGTTGTCATAATTTTGTTTCTTTATCATTAGTTCTTGAAAATATTCTGGACCTCGTGGAAGATATTCATTGAGGTATCTTAATTCAAGAACCCTCTGTTCGGTCATCATTTGATCTTCGTTATATTTTCTAAACAGGTAAGTTAATTCATTGTAGCAACGACCGTCATTATGATCTCCACTTCTGTACTTTTCTAGGATACTATTCCTCTCCTCAAGAAATTTATCCCTGATCAATAGTTTAAGAAAAAAATCAATTTCATTATAGTAATGACTGTCGTAAGATCTCTTTTGCGCATCATACTTGTCATCGATAAACTTTTTTACATTATAAAAATCTTGATGCTTGGATCTTTCGTATAAATCCTTTAATTCAGCGTAGTACGGTTCTTGTTTGTATGCACTAAGTTTTTCATCAGCATCTTTGAAAATATCACCATTTATAGTTACACTTGGGCAGTCACGCGCGGATGGAGTGAGTGATCCAAAGGGTAAGCCTGTGGTAAGGAGTTTTCCTAGCATACCATTTGCTTTAGCCCTGCCTCTACCTTTCATTTCTTCTTCAGATTTTTTTCTGCTTTGCATTAATTCGTGAAGAGTTTTTGCATAATCTTTTTGTTTTTTGTCGTATTTTTCATAGATAGATTCCATTTCACATTCATAAGCACTATCGCGTTGTTTTCCTTCAGTTGTGTATCTTAAATTAAGAAGCCACATATCATTGTCATATCTAGAATTGGTATAACATTCAAAGACAAACTTTAATTCATCATAGTAATGATTATCGAGAGGCAGTCCTACAGATACGTACCTTTCGTCGACAATTTTCTTATCATTTCTGTGCCTTCTACCTGCAAAGAGATCACACAGCGCATTTATTTCATCGTAGAAATTTGAATCGAAAGACTTTCCTGCACTTTGGTATTTCTTTTCGACTAATTTTTTCGCTTCATCGAATTCAGTATGTTTGAATTTTTCGTATTTCTCTTTTTTTTCAGTGTAGTAATCTGCAATGTCGAAATCTTGTTTCATGAAATCAGAATCAATCTGGTAGTGCACTTCCTTGTACAATTCATCGACGTGGTTTTTTTTTTTTAATTCTTCTAAAAGTTTTTTATCATATTTCCTATATTCATCTTCGTATTTTTCAGTGATAGCCTTCGTTTTAGTTTGGAATTCTTCATCGTGCGCTTTTTTGTTATCTAGGTATTTTAGTTCAAGAACCTTCTTTTCAAAGTTCATTTGATCATCGTTTAATTTTTTAAAGATAAACATTATTTCATTGTGGCAACGAGCACTGGAGAGTTGACCTGAAGATTGGTATTTTGCCTTGATGCTCTGTTTATCTTCATTAAATTTGTCCCTCGTGAAAAGTTTAAGGAGAACATCTAATTCATTGTAGAAATGATCATTGCGTTCACGTCCTTCAGTTTTGTATGTATCATCGAGCATGTCTCTTAAATTATAAAATAATTCGTCTAGACTTCTTTCATACAAGATCTTTAGTGTACCGTAGTATGGCTCACTTTTGTATTTACCAAGATACGATTCTTCTCTTTCTTTACTTTCGGCTTTTCCTTTTTTTTCCTTACCGGATTTTTCTGAAGCATGTCGTTGAGGTTTCTCATGTTTTGCCTTTTCGCGTTGTTTTCTACCTCCGTAGACACGTGTCGGTAAATGGAAAGCAGTAGGACCATGTGGACCAAACCATGATGCCTCTTGTAAATCAGAGTATTGACCATCTGTACTTTGTAAAAATAATGATTCTTCATCACCATCTTGTGAAAAATGTTCCGCTACTTCTTCTTCTTCTTCTTGAATTGGTGGTAAAATATCACCATCTTCTGGATAAATTCCTGGTCCTACTTCTATTTCTTCTTCTTCTTCTTCTTCTTCTTCTTCTTCTTCTTCTTTTATTCCGCGTGCTCCTGCTTTACCCTTTGCCTTTTTTCCTTGTTGCGCACGAGGACCTAAAGGGTGTATAAGAAAAGGAATATTTGAAAGATGTCATATATAGTGTGATGATCCTTAAGAGATCATTTTTATTTAGTTGGGGATGCAGCATTGGTTGAAATCACATTTTGTTTATCAACCATATGGAATTGAGTGTTGGTTCATAGCAACTTTTTTTTTTTTTTTAATGTGTGTTTTGCTTTTTCAAAATTTTGGATAGAATTATTCTACACACACATCAAATGTACCAACGCAATTTTACTTTACAGCTTTTTTTATTTTTTGCTGTTGTCATGTTCATGTTTTTTACCTGCGCGAACAGCTGTGGCTCGTGGATTTTGTCTATGCTGCCTTGCTGCTGCGAGTAATCGCTTTGTTCTTGCTTCAGCAGTCTTTCGATAGTTGTAACAGGCATCATATTCTTCCTGAAAATTCAGAAAAACGTAGTAAATTTTGGAAGGATTTTTTTTTTTAAACATTACGCTGGAGGTGTTTGCGAACTGTGGTCATACATGCAGACACTTTAACTATTTGTGAAGTGAATAAACTGATATATATACAATGTACTATATATATATGTGCACAAATACGCGCTGTGCTAATGGTCTTACCCAATCGGGGTGAGCTGGTGACCAAACTAAGAGTGAGCACAAAAGTACTACGGAGAAAAAAACTGAAACATTTCTTTTTTCAGCCATGGTGTTCTTTTAAAATGATACAGCGTGATTTCTAAAAAAAATTTAGTTTTGTATAAATTTAATTCCCATATGGGAAATTGTTACTGGCTTAATATTATTATTTTAGTTTTTTTTATTCATATCATTATAAAGTTACGAAACTTTCATGTATATTTGAAATGTATTGTTAAAATACAGTCACCTTATTTTGGGTTAAAGAAAACAAAAAAAAATGTAAACTGCTGAAAAAAGAAGAAATGATAAAAAATTGTATACAGAAAAAGAAAATCAATATAGAAAGCAGTTAACAGAAACTATTAAAAATAATAAATAAATATAAAAAAAAAGATAAAGTAATTTAAAATTTTATATATATTTTTAAATTTATTTTTTTCAATGGGGTCGAGGAAAATTGCTTTCAAAATTTTTGCGAAAAAAAAAAAAGTTAAAGAAAAAATAAATCACAATGAATATGAAATGAACCATGCAAAAAAAATTCAACAAAATGGCATTTTCTTTTAACAATTAGCGATCATTTTTATAAAGATTCATTTTTTCTGCATATGCATATTATATTGTAATGGGATTTGCGCGCTTATGCATCGCAGTACATGAAAAATGATATTCTAATAACAAAAAAAGGAATGTGTGGTATTATTTAATTTATATATTTGCATGCATTTGAGATGCATAAATAAATAATGTTAAATAATAACATTTATTTTTGACGCATGGATTGAATGGCATGGCAATGCAATGTTTTTTTCTGATGCATAATTGAATAGCATCTGTAATATATTTTTTCGATGTAAAAATAGACCCATTCGTATAATATTTTTGGTGCATATATGATGCAGTTTATATAATTTTTTTTGATCAAATATTGTACTTAAAATGTAATGAATTCAGAAATAAATATAAGAAAATGATCAGTTTAAATGCACACAAAAAATCAATAGCGTTTTAACTCTAAATTTTATGATATATAAATATTGCATAAGCTAACTAGCTATAAGATGTTTTACGCGTATTTAAAAAAATATGCGTTGTTGAATAATAATACATCTACGTGTTTTAAATTATAATAATGAACAAATTTTTTGGTTATTTTTTCATTTTGCATTTAGTTGATTCTGTATGCAATACGCTTTATTAATTAAATTATGATTATTTAAAATTTATACAAGTAAAAAGTTAGTAAAAATAATAGGATTGTGAATTTGAAAAAATTAAAGATTAAAAAAAAAAAAAAAATGAAATTATTGCTATATTATAAATATTGACAATATGACTGCACTTTTTTTAATTTTTGCAAAAAAATATATAATGATCATTAATCCCTCCAAAGGCCACACCTATATGTTTTATATATCCCTATTTCGCTAATCCCACATGTGAATTTTTAGCTCGAATTAATTTAGAAATGGATGTAAATAATCATCCAGCTAAATATGATGGATCAATTTTTATTTATAATAGTTGCATCTATATTGTGTTAAAAAAAAAAAAAAAAAATACTTTTCTAAATGATGCAAAATAGTATGATCATTATTTATTCGGTCTGTTTGCTAAACGGGGCATACAAAAGAGATATCCCTCTAATTTTGTGAGTTACCTAAAATTTCTTATTCAAACTTTGTTGAAAATTACAATGTGATTTTTTGTCATAGGTAATTTTTGAAAGGATGTGTGGAAGTCATTCTTTTTGAATTTTAAAATTATAATCATGGGTATAGAAATAGCACACTTTATTATTTTAATGAATAGAAATTGATGTAACGTGCAATACGTTGCGCATATTTTATCGATCCTTTTTCTGTTATTATTAGAGCTACATAATTTATCCTTAAATTGGATATAATATCCCCTCCGCCAGAAAAGAGAATACGTTATTTCTGTCACGCGAAATTGACGCAAATGAAAGTGCAACATTGATTTTATAATGCATATTTGTTTTGAAAATGTGTACTAGGTAATTTGGCACGCTAATTTGTATATGCTATTTTGGCACACTAATTTGCGCTCAGTAGCTTTCCCTTAACACTTCACGTTCGAAAATATGCCTTAAGTCTTAAAGAGCGAAAAGCGAAAGAACTTCATTAGGAGACATTCCTTTAGTTTACTCCATCGCTTTATTCGCAGTCATTTTATTACATAAAAGTTCCTTAATTGTTAGTCACGCCCTTTTTTTTTTATATTTATATGCAAATGTGTGGGTTATCATTTAGGCCAAATAAGGAAAAGGAATATATTGTGTATTAAATTTGCAAGTGTTTCTTTTTCTCAACATATATATATAAAATTGTAGAATAAATTAAATAGGATGTCATTAACGTGTATGCCGTATAATATAGCATATAATACGTTACCGAAGAGTTTATGGTACATTAACTGGACGCTCACTTTTTGTTCGTCCTATAGTTTTGGAAGGGACATTGTTTTAACTTTTTCACTTCATAAACTAATAATGTGTATTACATAAATGATGTACTTATTTGGCAAGAAAAGTTGGGGGTATCATACACATATGTCAAAAGTATCCATAAGAATTTGATGCTTTTTTAACCTTTAAACTTTTGTGTTATTTGAATAACTCTTTCCCCTTTTGCGGAACACCGACAGATAGGTGCTTGGAACGGCGAAATTGGAACCTTTCATAAGGACGGTTATTATATAGGATAAAAAAACAAAAATACCTTGAGCCTTTTTTAATGTTTTTTTTTTTTTTTTTTTAATGTATATATCCTCATAGCTGCACGGATGCACACAAGTAAAAATAATTCAACTAAACGTGCTTAGTGTTAGCGTATCCGCTAGCGATATGTACTAAAAAAAGGAGTATCCTTTTTTCTTTAAATTCTTATATTATTGTTAAAAATTTACGTAATATGTATTAAAATGGGAAACGAAAAAACAGGGAATATTGCAAAAGGTAAACACTATGAGAAATAGGAGGTAGATAAAAAATATTTCCTTACAAAAGGGGCAACACCAAATAGGAAAAACTTTGTGAACGTACACAAAAATCAACATGGTGACTTCTTATCACACGATGAGCTGTGCATTCATTCGATAAAAATTGTTGCTAAATATAATATTCCTGCGCTTTAAGGGGAAGAATTGTTTGGAAGCTGGCATAAATAAATGCATATATATATATGCATATAATATATGTTCGTTTATTTGTATACTTATTTATACATAGTGTATTTTTGCTTGGAAGAAATGCGCATCTACTGTTTTGCCCTTTTCGCATCAGCAGTGTATCAGCATGTTGTAAGAAATACGTAGGTAAAAAATTTGGCATTCCAAAAAAATGAAGTACTATTTTTTTTTGTTAAATCGATACAATGCAATATGCACACGAATTTTAGCAAGTGACAATTATGGAGGTTAACAGTTAAATGGTCAAAATGAAATTTCCCTCCCTTTTTTTTAATGCATCGCCATTCGATTCTTTTAACGTAAAATGTAAAATCATGTCTTGAGTGAAAAAAAATTTTCTGAACGTTTTTATTTAACGATTTTAATATTTTTTTCAAAATTGTTTTTAGCATATGTTCGTGCACGAAGAACTTTGTTTAATTTCGAGAAATATTCGACGTTTTAAAGTTTTTATTTTCTTTAGATTTTTTTCTTTTTATTAATAAAATGGACTCGTCGAGTTGAAAAGGTTTTCGCCTTTTGGTGCATCACATTTAGAGCTGCCTCTTTTATAAATTAATGAGTAAAAATGAGTGAATGCCTTATGGTAAAAATGAATGAATAATACTGTATGGATAAAAAGCGGCCAACGCGAAAATTTTAAAAAGCAATAAAATGGTAGAAGCCGAAATAAAGCTATTCATTTTGGGAAAAAAAAAATGTTTAAGTGAATCTCAAAAATGAGTTCAAAGGCCCCAATGTTCATTTCGATATTGCTGCTTTAAAGGACATGTTATATTTGTATAAGAAAAATAGAAAGGGTTAAAAAATTTGTTTTTTTTTATTTTTTAAATTACCGCTTTTATCAAATGATCATAAACTTTTTGTAAGGAGTAAAATTTAGTAATTGTTATTTTGCTATAATTTGTAACGATCTGGAATTATCTGTTGTAAGTTACCACTCGGGTTTGGTTGAACGTGGTTTCTGTTTTGTATAGACGGATGCGGTTTTAATATCTACGCTTAAAATGGAATTGTCCATTAAAAAAATGATTCATCTGTTTTTGCTCATTACATTCTTTCCAAAAAGGGCAAAAAGAAGAAGAAAAAAAAAAAAAAACAGATAGATTATATATGTACAAATCTTAACAACCATTATTTATGTTAAAAATAATTCTGCTTTGTTCTAAATAAAAATGCGAAAAAGAGCACTGCGTGCTGCATGCATAAAAACAAAAATTATTCCAAGTCCTGTTCGAATATTTTCTGTTGTTGCGTCGTTATTCTATTAAATTGGCCTATCCATTTACATAGGTGGGATAAATGGCTGCTGAGTATATGTATCTATTATGCATATATGTACGTATTCCTTCGCATTATAAAGCATGAATTATCGTAAAGACAGCAGGAAAACGTTCAATTTGTCCATAAGTATGAAGAGCGAAATGTGAGTTGCGTCTTACGAATTGAGACTTACGAACTGCGACTTATGAACTGCAAAATATGAGTTACGAAATATGAGTTACGAAACAGCGTTTATTTTGCTCTACGAAGGACATTTTTAAAATTGCCACATTTTAGTTTCGAGAGTGGTAGCATTTTCTCACTGCTTCGAGACAAGGCAATTGTGAAAATTCACATTTGTATAGACATATACATATACATACGTATATACATATACATATATACATCCATACATGTACGTATGCGTAGATCATTAAATGCCGCAGGCTTAAGTTGTGCATAAGGCCCTCCATATTATGACGAAACGGTCCAAACATGGAACCAGTACGTTTTAGCTTTATATAGCGACAACTGTCGTTTCGTTTTTACCCCCTTTTTTTCTTATAATTTTATGAATAATTAAAATAGAAAAAAAAAAAAAAAGAGCAGTGTGGAAGGACAAGTAAAATAACACCTGCTCACGGATTGCTTGTACAATTTTGCATGTCTCGCATATTCATTTTTAGGTGACACAAAAGAAGGATGTTAATCTACCCGCAGAACTATTTTACAATAAATTAATAAAAAACATCGAGGAAGATGATGAGAGCTTAAACTCAAATCATGCACATATATCAACGGAAAAAGAAGAAATCTATTGGTTAAAAAATCTTCTTAGGAAACTTATAAGAAATTACAAGTACATAGGGGATGATTACAATGTCCTCAGTAAGGAAAAACGTTGCAGAGACGTTAATTTATGGTTAGATTCCGAAATTAATACCTACAATGAAAAAACGAATGGGAATCAGGTGGTGAGACCATATTGGAGAAATTACATAGAAACTGTATGGCAACAGCTACAATATAGAAATAAAGACATTAATTGTTATAGGCAAATTAACAACTTCCCACTAAAGGATATGCATAAGAGGAAGGAACTTGATGATTTTTGTGAAAATAGAAATTACTATGAAAATAATTTAAAGAATTATTTTAGCGAAGGTAAATGTCAAGAGTACGCTCAATATGTGGCAGATAAAAAGGAGTCTATTCTTGGTAATGCGAAATCTGTATCCAACGGTTTTTATAATTATGCGGATGTCTACAACCTTTCTGATAAATGTTCACTTCAAAATATAGAAGAAACATTTCTTCAGGTCGAGTGCAGGAATGAATGCATGTACCAAAAGAAGACGTATGACATGTTTGGAATTGGCAAATGGTTTAATCGTATAATTTCTACGTTTAAGCCATCATATCGTTCTATCGATATTGGAAATGAAAGTTTCTCGCCTGTAATGTGTAGAGGTTGGGAAAGCAGCTCTGGTGTTACCTACAGCAATGTCGCTTTCACAGTTATTCTTCTAGTTTTGGGATTTTTTTTTTATTCGTATTTAAAGCATAGGGTAAGATAAAACTTTTATAAAGCTTTATATGAACACACAACATAATAATTCTGAAGGTTTCTTCTTTTTTTTGTTAAATGTTTCCTAATATGACGTAATTACATTTTACATACAATTTCTTCATTTTATTTTGTTTTTTTAATAGCGAAAAATGCGCACATCCAATAGAAGGAGAGCGAAGAAAAGATGGAGAACCATCGTGGAGTCAGAAGAAAACGAAAGAGTAATAGGGACTCCCCCAAATTTTGATTCTGAATATGATTATGAATACGAATCGGGTGAGGAAGAATAAAATATGTTGATGGAAAAGGGGATATGAAGAGCACGTGTTCCTATTGAATTTTTACTGTGCTCTGTTTCGGAAGAGCTCTCCATTTTGTTTTATAAAATGGGATTGAGTTATATGTGTTAATATTCCGAAGTGCATAGAATGAATAATAATCTCTACCCGATAAGAAGGTGGATCTGTTAGAAGATTCTATAGTTACACGGGGAGATAGAAAAAAAGAAAAAACCTCTCAAAGATGAAGATCGCTGGAAAGGAAATACTCACTATGTTAGTACTGTATGCGAGAGAATGCGGAGACAGCATTGTTTCCTAGACGGGGCGTTGGATCGCTCCCCAAGTTATGCTAAAAATGATTAAACGTGATACATTTAGTGTAATGTATTATGAGTGGTACATTATGCGTGGTGTAGTTAAACATAAGTTATTAATCCATTTACGGTGAAATCGTCTCTGTTGCATAGTAGGCATAAAATAGGATGGAAAAAAAAAAAAAAAAAATCACATGTTTGCTTCTAACAAATGAGGTGTCATTTTCTTCTTACATTCTATGTTACATGTTACATGTTGCATACAACACAAATCTTAATTTGTTGACAAACATTTTTTAAACCACTGTAACGAAAAAAGACACGTATTTTTTAAGTGAAAATGGATCTCCTTTATTTGTTGTCACAACATCAATAAGGGTTTAATATATTAATTAAAGCATATAAAAAGATTAGTAGCTCTCACAGTGATGTAATGCACAAACGTGAGCTTAAATGAATAAAAAATATATAAAAATAAACAGACTAACTTAAAAACGTTCGGTTGTGTGCCCTTTATAAAAAATTGGCATGGAAAACAAATAGTGGGAATGTTAATGGTTCCTTTGCTTCGCACAGTTATGAAATATTATTAAAAAGAATTAAAAATAATAATAAAATAAAAAGGATAGAGTGTGGAATTCAAAAGGTTGCTAATGAATGCTTGCCTGTCTGTGTGCCGGGGAATGCACGCCCAACGTGTAATGCTTTGGACAAATTATAACTACTGTAAGAATAAGAAATTATACACTTTCTAAAAGTTTATTTTAGAATCATAATAGTGTAATGTATTGGGGTCGTCCTTCCTTTCTTTGATATAATTCCATAAGCGTGAGCATTTCCTATATTTTAACAGGATGTATATTAATATGATAAAAGAAATACCAGAGAGTGAAAAAACAGCTGCGCTTATTTTATAAACAACCACTATAGCTATAATGATAGCGCTTAATAAAACCGGAGAAAAAACTTTTAATTTTTTAAGAATTTTTTTTATCATATTTTTTTGCTTGTTGTTAGATTCAAAGATGCTGTATTTCTGTGCAGGGGAACTTTCAAATGAATTTAAAATTTCTTGTTCAATTTTGGCATCAATATTTTTTAAAAATTTACATATCGTTGATACGATGGATCTTGGATTTTTGCTTAATTTATTCTTATACTTTCTCTTTCGCGCTGGTGTTTTATTCTCTTTCCATGATGTATTATCATCATGTTTTAACATGTAAAGTATTTTTTTAACAGCGTTATTTCGTTTTAATGAGTCAAATATTTCTTCAACACGTGCATCACTCTTTAGTATATTAAGCAGTTTGTCAAAATTGTCGTCATATTCTAGAACATCAAGTAGTTGTTGAAAATTTCTGTCATGCTTTAATTCATCAAGCAGCTTTTCACAGTAATAATAGCAGTTCTTTGCCTTGGGTTTTTCTTCCAATTTATCATAGAATTCGAATGTATTAAACCGCTTTTCTAATTTATGGTGGTCGTTTAGTCTAGTAGGCTCTTTCTTAGCGTAGTCTTTTTCTTCTAATGTATTAAGCATTTCTGGAGTATTATCATATGCTCTTTCTGCGTTATATCCCTTTTGAAAATTCTGTCCAAATTTGAATGTGTCGTACACTTTTTTAAAATGCTTATCGTAATCATGTGTTTCGAATTCGTTTTCAAAGTTATCGCTATAATTGTATGAACTGTTTCGCCTTCCAAGACTATCAGTGTAGTTTCCCTTGCTTGGCTTCCTATCATAGTGAGAGTCATATGCTGGAGAGGCATGCCCCCTTTTAGCATTGCCTGTGTAATCTGATGTGGTATAACTTCTCTTATCATTACCTGCACGATATAATGCACCGTTTTTTTTATCAAAAGCGTCATTCTGTGCGAATAATTCATCTCGTTTGTTAAAATTTCTTCCATGGTCTAATGTATTAAATCTCTTTTCAACTTTCTTATTATGTTTCAATGCATCGAGTGTTTTTTGAATGTTATCATCATTTTTTATTAAATCAAACATATATTCCAGATGGTCATCAAAGAATAATGTGTTCGATTTATTTTGGTGAGTTCTGTCATAATCTTTAAGTGATTCGTTGTATCTTTTTTTTAAAGTTTTATAATCCTGTTGTAATAATGAATCTACATTGCTTAAGGATCTGCCGAGTGTTCCTTTCACCGTGTTGCCTTCGTTGTGCGCCTTATGAAAAGATTTACCACAGTTGGGCTAAAAAATGGGGGACATATTAAGTAATTACTCACACAAGTGCATACTTTTGAATGTTTATGATATTTTCTTCAAAAGTGGAAATGTGCAGTCAGGCAAATTGAATAAATGGCTAAATGAAGTGATAAAAGTTTACCTCATCCGCGTGCCTATATGTCCATATTAAAAGGGACAAGGTAAAAATTTTAATAAAAAAGGGGAATCTGTTTTTTTTCGATTTCATGGTGTGTGCCTTTACACTCGACAAGTGAGTTGCTGCAGAGGGGGGATTCGATGTGCTGTTGCATGTCCCTGAATATTTAGCGGTTGTTTTGTTGTAAGTTGTCTTGCGCATTTTCTGAGTTTTTGTTCGCGAAGAGTCGTAAGCTTTTAAAAGAAATTCTGTTCGAAGGGGTGTACATACATACATATATGCATGTATATATATATATATTTGTGTGTGTGAGTGGAGAGAGGTTGCTATTGAAAAAGTTGCCAATTGTCGAAAATTAATGGACACAAAAATATTATTAATTAAAACAATTTCGATCGAATTCGATTTATAAATATGCTAGAAATATTCATCGCAACATTTATTGGTTGCAATCTTTACCATTCTGGTAGTAACGTTGTTGCGAAAAAAAAAAAAAAAAAAAAATTAATATACGCACATTAACATTATTTCACCATTTATTAATAAAAAGAGGGGTGTATTTAATTAATTTTTTTTTTTAAACAAAAATTTAATTAATTTTAGAAAATCATTAATGTGTAAATTTTGCTAAAGCTTATATTGTCTACCACGTAGGATGTTGAAAATTAATTTTGACAGTGGTAACGCGCCCGATATAATGCATGAAACGATAATGTAAATTGCGTTAATTGTAAAGCAACGGTGATGAATACCCTCACATATGCACTCGCATATACTCTCATATATACTTTCACACATACTCCCACACATACTTCCACACACACTTTCACGCACAGCTGAATACGTGCACACATTTACATACGCGCAGTTTTCTTCTTGGGAAAATAACGCTTAACATGGAACATGAAAGGATTAACGAGTGCTATATATTTTTTTCTTTTAGGAATGCCGTGAAATAATTTACCATTTCATTCCCCCCATATTTAATTAATTGCAAAATTGAATCATCTACATCATTTCGCAATTCTCCTGGTGTTGTAATGAGCAATTTTCTAATTTAGAATTTCTCGCAATGCACGATTTTGCGTGCTTTGTGTGGAATTTAGCACACACCCGAAATTTTCGCGTAGAGATAAAAAAAAAATAGAGAAAAGTAGTGGCTAGCGCAAAAACAGCAAGTTAAAAAAAATTCTTTTAAATGAAGTGCGAACGGAATTGCAATAATGCGCAGTAAAAACAGGGTAAAAATATACCCATGTTTAATTGCAGACACGCGTGCTAATTTGGAGTAATGTTGAAAAGTAAAAAGCTTGAGAGTTCGTGGTTGACTGTTGTATAAGTTGTAGGGTTATTTGGAATTGAAACTTTGTAATAAAAATGTTCAGACTTTTTCTTTTTTGAATTTCCCATGTGTGCATTTTATGACAAAATTGGCGGTTTTTTCGTTTTTCTTAGCAAACGAGATTTTTTTAACTTTTCCATAATCAACCATTTGCATAACAAAAATTGTACGCAGAACAAATTGGAAGTGAGTTACCCGTTTGGGGTGTCACACATATACGCACATATGTATATGTACACGCATACCTACTTGCACATGCGTAACGTTTGTCTAGGAGGTGCCTTTGACGACTTGAAAATTAAGGTTTTTCCCATTTCCCTTCAGCTACTATTTGAAACCAGAAAAAGAATCAATCTGTGATTTCATGTGTTTAAAAAGTAATGGATTAAATAAAGTGCATTAAAAATATGCTGGCAATACCATGTTACTGTTATATCGTTTCGTGTATTCTTTTGGAGCACATTCGAGCAATATTTTGGTCGTAGATTCCTAACGACATTTTCGAAAATTCCCCGCTACTATTTGCTCTGACTTTCGGGGGTTTTAAAACTTACACGAAACTCGCGAGTCTTCTTATTTTGAAGCTTAAAAAGCGATGAGCAACAAAAGGGAAGTATTTGCAATGCTCTTTAATAGCGAATTAATAAATAATTTAACTTCTATTTCGTTTCGTTTCGTTTCGTTTTGGTGTGTGTGGTGTTCATTTTAAACGCACGTAAGCTACTTGGATTTTTATCCATAGCAGAATTACAAAGGTGACAAAAAAAAAAAGAATAAAAATGGAAAAAGTTTCGTTTATTGCAACCCCCATACTACTACTCAAGAAGGGGAGATTTATACCAATTAATTACTTAATCAGAGTAACTAATATGTAAACATTTTAAAAACAAACATTATAAAAATTCAAATAATTATGTTTATTTGCTGTATGGATTGACAATGTATAAAAGACATATTTTCAAAAACGGAAAAAAGAAAAATTTTAATAATTTTTGGGAGACTCATTTTCTCAACATTAAAAACATATTCTATGAACAAACAATAAAAAAAAAAAAAAAATTAAGTAAAGGAATATCTATTTTAATATATGCACATGTGAAAATACAGAAAAATTCTTAAAATAATTTTCTTTAATGTTTTGTGAACATGAACATACTAGTTGCCAATTTAAGCATGACGTTTTCATAATTTTTATTTTTTCCTTAAAGTTTAAGGAAAATGCGTTTTCATTTTTCGCTTTCAAACAATTTTCCTTTTACTTTTTTGTATGACATTCACCTTTGTGGGGAAATACGAGTATCCTTTTCGTAAGGAAAATAGGATAATTGAAAAATTGCATTTTTTTGGGGGGGGCAAAGCCCTGCCACTTGTTCATAATTCCTCTGTTAATTTATGACCCTATTCTTCAGCAAAAGTTCGAAAAGGATATTACAAATTAACAATACATGATAAAGTGATAACTTTTTTTTCTTTTTATTAAGAATTTTGATTGGATCGAATATTAATATGAAGACGATGTCCTTCGGGAAAGTAAATTTCGTCTCTCTATAACCCATGAATTCCACTGCTTCCTGCTGATCCATGTGTTTATAAAGTTTTCCACCCAATCGTTAAATAATAATCGTTTTTCATTTTTCCATTTTATCCATTTACAGGTTTTGCTTTTTAAAGTTAAATCATCCTTTGCTCGTACCCAACTGTCCCATTCTGACTTTTCCCTTTCGATTCTGTTTTTCCATGTTAAATATTTTTTTTTTTTTTTTTTATTTAGCCACAGGGTCAAATTGCCATTTTGCCATTCTGCCCAGCGTTCATATTCATCACTTTTCCATTCATTCATTTCCCAATTAAAATTCTTTAAGGATTTCCATTGGTTCCAGTCACCGTTAAACCATTCATTCAATTTACATTCATGATCGTTTATCCACTTAACCCAATCTTCTTCTATTAGTCTTTTTCCAACTGTTTTTATCCATGTTTTCCAGTCAGTTTCATCCCACGTTAAATATTTTTTGTAAAGATTAGTGTTATATTCTGTATCCAAATTGTGGTTGTAACTCATCCATTTATTTTCCATTTCTGTTAACCATGTATTAAACTCTTCTTCTTTTTGTTTCATCCAGTCGTTTGTTTTGGTTTCCAAAGTTATAAAGTAAAAATGCCATTGTTCTTCTAACTGACGCATCCATTTATTCCATTCATTAACTTTCCATTCTTCTGTTAGTTCTTTATTTGATTCATCAACATTTACACCTTTTTCACCGTTTTCTTTATCTTTTGAAATTATATTTTTAAAGTTTAGGATTTTTTTCGTTATATCATTATTTGTTCCGGCATTTGTATCCTGTGTCATATTCATTAATTCTTCATATGTCTTGTCGTTCGTTTGTCCGTTTGTTTGGAGTTTCTCTTGCCCCGCTGTTTCACGTTTAGGAACCCCCGTCGTATCGCGTTTTGCTTCTCCGCTGGCATCACTTTTGGCTACTGCGCTGGCATCACTTTTGGCTACTCCGCTGGCGTCGCTTTTGGCTACTCCGCTGGCGTCACTTTTGGCTACTCCGCTGGCGTCACTTTTGGCTACTCCGCCGGTTGTCCGTTTTGCTGCTCCACCAGTTGTCCGTTTTGCTGCTCCACCAGTTGCTCGTTTTGCAGCTCCACCGGTTGCTCGTTTTGCAGCTCCGCCGGTTGCACGTTTTGCTGCTCCGCCGGTTGCACGTTTTGTTGCTTCCCCTGTTGCACTTTTCGACGGTCCACCCTTTTCACGTTTTAATTCTTCACCTGTTTCTGATTTTGATTGTCCTTTTGTTTCACTTTCTATTGTCACATTTTCGCCATGTTTTACTTGTTCATTTGTGATGCTATCTTTTTCATTTTTTTTTTCTATTATATCTTCTTTTACGTCATTATCGGCGGTTCCCTGTTTATTGGCATCTTCGGTATCTTTCATAAATTTCTCATCAGTTTTTTCTTTGGTCATATCTTCTTCACCTTCTTTTGTAAAGCTATCATTTGGCTTATTTTCCGGTGCATTTTCCAAATCAACTTTAGCAAGGCTGTCATTTGATCCTTCACCTTTCATATCAATGTTAAGTTTTGTCAAGGAACCATCATTGGACCCTTTTTCCATAGCATCATTTTCGTTTTCATCGTGCTCTTCACCGTCATCCTCGTTATCCTCGAAATCAACGTCTTCATCAGCTTCATCGTCTCCGTTCTCATAATCTTCATCATCATGACATGCACTTAGCAAATTATCTTGTGTTGCATCTCCTTGTACATTTTGGACACCTTCGTCGGTACTTTTCAATTTTTTAATTGTTGCTCCTAGAATGGTACTAAGATGACTCAATATGTAAACCCTACACGTTCTCAGGTATCCTGTGACCTTGTTCATAAATTCTTCTCTCTCTTCTTTTCCATTATTTAAGTCATGTTTCATAAGTATGTAAATTTCTTTTGCATGTTGAAGCATTGGCTGAAAATGGTTTAAAAAAGAAAAAAAAAAAATGAGCTTTTTAGATCAATTTGGAAGGACAAAATGAATCGAAAGTATGCCCATGTTGTATATGCTACATATGCTGCATATGCTGCATATGCTACATATGTAGACATGTACTTATACATACACACATTTTCCGTGCACCTCTTTCAACTTACCGGATAATAAGTCTTCAGTAGAATCCTAGAGGACATAACAAAAAGGGTGATATATAAGCAAGCAACAAAAAAATTTTCGTGTACAAATGACAATAAATGGCTATTTCTAACTTCCCCTAACGACGATGCGACATTCTTTGCATTATATTTTTGTATATCCTGAATCTGCTCCATATTTCTGTATATTTTTTTTAGTCGGGAGATAAGGCTTCCTCAACAAAATGAATTCGCAAAACGTTTTAATACAATTTGCAATCCTCTTTGTAGATTTTTTCATATTTCGTCTATCTAATTTTATTCGTGGGAGGAAATATTATAAGTGCACTTTTCTCTAATATGTTCCAAGAAAATGAGAAAATAAATACCGCTGAAATTGTAACTGTCAAATGTCTTGATGACTCCTATTTTGTTTAAGCTTCTGTTATATTGCAAAATGAAAAATACACAGCATTTACGATATAAACGAATTATTTAAGGTAAACTTCTTCCTTCGGTTTTGCAGTCGTTTGGATGAAAGACAAACAGGGAACCATAAAAAAAAGGAAAAAAAAAAAAAACTTCGGTTTTTCAAAACTTTGGTTTATCGAAACTTTGTTAGTGTAGCATTTGTTATTTATGTACAGTTGTACATTTTTAATAACATAAATACACTGTTTTGGTTAAAACAATTTATGCTCCCCTTCGTTTTAAAAGAAATTTCTTATATGTATTGGGGCAGAGAAAGCATCAACTGATTTATAAATGATCAGGCATTTACATAAATAAATACATACATATATATGTATATATATGTACATATATGTATATATAAGCATATGTATAAAATACATCCTTGTACATAAAAAATTATGTATATCTTAGTTTTATCTGTACGGTTAGCATAATGCATAATGAATTCCCGTTTTCATAAAAGTTTTCATGAATTCACAAGAATATTTATCCATATTTGCGCAGAAATAGAAGCATTTTTCGCATGCCCGATGAATCATTTTCGTCCGCAAAATATTTTAATAATTTCTCGCAAAAACAATGTAGAATTCTGATATATATATATATATATATATATATATATATATATATATATATATATATATACATAGAATAATCTTCCTTATGGCAAAAAGTGCTGAAAGAAGAGTTATACAAAATAATTATTTATAACATAAATTATTTAAACATTTATTAAAAAATAATGAGGAAAAAAAAATAAAGAAGATAAAAATTGAAAAAAAAAAAAAAAACACGGGGGCATAGCGTTTTTTAATATACAAATATACATTAACGTGCGCATATATAAACATTTTATTTATGTTTCTCATATAGTATGGAAAGTATTGATAAACTCAATGAATCACAGAGTTTTTCTAACTTTCTAACTTTTTAATATTTTAAAACATTTACAAGATAATTTGGCTGTTGTTTATATTAATTGATGTATTTATTTATCATTTATTTCTTTAGTTATTTACATGTGATTTGATTTTATTTTTTTAATTATATTAAATGAAAATTTTCCTTCCGTTAAAAATACTCAAAAAATGGATTTTATTTTTAGAATATATAAATAATGAACACTTGACAAGGAAATTAGTTCAAATAAAAGTAAAGTAAAATTGGCGTTTGAGCGATTTTTTTTTTGTTCCTTCTTCTTTTTCTTCTTCCTGTTCTTTGCTTTCACAACTTTATTATTCTATAATTATTTCAAGGAATGAAAAGAAAGGAGTAGACATATTTTCGTTATGGACAATCTTTTGGATCATTATGAAGATATCATTTTTTAGCATTGTATATTATTTAATGAATGATAATTTTTTTGCCGTTTATGCAAATAATAATAAAAATGGATGTTACGTTTGATAGGCCCATTTTTGTACGTAATAAACATACGAATTGGCACCGAATGAAATCATTAAGCGCAAAGCCATCTTATGGGGATTATTCCACATGGTGCCAAAAATTAAATGAAACGTAGGAATATATTAATTCCATAGTAGGGGATATCTTTATAAGGGCAAAAGATATTATGGAATTTGGGGGAAGCAAATAAAAGGGAGGAAAATGTTTCATCGAAATAGAATAATAGTTAAATACAAATGGGAATAATAACAGAATACATAATCTAACACCGTTAATGAATGATTCGTGTGGAAGACAGTTATTATATTAGCCCGAGTAATAAATGGACAGATAAAATGTAGCGGATGTATTTTACTATTTGGTACTTTTTAAGTAGTAATTTTCTGATTAATTATTGGGTTTTGCTTTCAAATGGAATTCGCCCCACCAAGGGTTTAACAATGTATTTTTCGTTGCCCTGGCTATTTCGTTCTATTATATTATATTGTATTATATTACATTCCACTTTATGCCTAAGCACAGGAAATAAAATTGGACACTTATAATTTATATACCCTTTAAACCGTTAAGACAACATCCTTGTAAATATGACTCTGTATGTACAGGTAAAATTTAAATGTCTAATTGTAAAAAGTAGAGCATTCGTTCTGATTTTATTTTTATTAAATAAAATGAGCGATAAAAAAAAAAGAAAAAAAATTAATTATTAAGGAAAATACAATTTTTCTATACCAAAAAAAATTTCATGAAAACAAATTCAACCGTAACAACAGAACCTATGTAACACAATTACATGTAAGTGGATGGCAAAATAACGAAACGTTATATGCACATGTGGGTTCCTACTTTATGTGAAGAACTCATTTTCAGCTCATATTTTAGAACACTAATTTATCCTTTTGATTTGGCTACTGATGGGTTCCCTTGGCTTTGTTCATAAAAAAGGTTCGTAATGCGACAAAGGGGTAAATGTTACATGGATGATCATACCTTAATAACTCTACAAAGCTGAATATGATAATGCATTCCAGTTAGCGTATTTCCGTTAATGTTCATCCAGATGTGTTTTTTTAAGTATTGATAAAAATGTTATTCGATGGTAAAAAAAAAAAAAGAAAAAAAAGAAAAATAGAAATAGAAATAGAAATGCTTTCATTTCATATGATCATTTTTTTGGTAAAAATTTTGCTCAGGAAGTGGCTGCATTTTTTTTCTCCTCAATCCAGACATTCCACTTTTTTTCTGCTACCCACGTGTTGATAAATGATTCTATCCAATTGTTAAACAAGACCTCTCTATCATCTTTCCATTTCTTCCATTGTTTGCACTCACTGTTTTCATATAACTCATATTTTGCGGCAACCCATTTTTTCCACTGTTCTTTTTCTTTGGATAACCTTTTATTCCATTTATTCCAGTTATTTTTTGCTCTTTCATATAATGGTTCTGGTAAGGTCATATTTTTAAATTTATACCAATATTCAAATTCGTTACGTCTCCAATCTTTTAATAACCAGGTGAGAATTTTTTCGTTCTTCCATTGTTCCCATCGTTTTACAACCCAAGCATTATAATTGGAATAATTTTCATCAATCCATTTATGGTAATTCGTTTCCATAAATTTTTTTCCGTCATTTTTAATCCATGTTTCCCATTGATTATCATCCCAACCTTGTGAATTCTTTAAAATATACGATTTAAATTTTGCGTCCATATTTTCGTTATAATGTGTCCATCTGTTTTCCATAGACTTTAGCCATTCTTGCCATTCTTTTTCTTTTTCATCAAACCATGTTTGCTTTTCATTCTCGAGAGCCGAATTGAAATATTTCCAGTCTGATTGCAGTTTCATAAACCAGTTATTCCATGCGTACTTTTTCAATTCTTCTGACTTTTCAATTAGTCCCTGTTCTAGGGCGATTTCTTTGTGTGATTCTTTTTTTTGCGGGAGCTGTGGTATATTATCATTTTTTTTCTACAAGGTGATAAATGCAGTTTTTTATGAAGTATATTTTTACGTGGCAGTTGAGAAGAAATCACTGCGCCTTTTTCTTTTTTTTTTAGCATGTAAATATGAACAAGCATCTACAGGCACAGATATTTATACGCTTTGCAAAAAAGCGCGGTAGATTCTTCATTTTCGCTCGCAGTTTGTCATTTTTCTCACTATTTTTTTCATTTTTTTGCTTTTTCTTATTCTCGTTTGTTTTCCTTTACCTGGGGGAAACGCTTTACGAAGAGAAGAACAGCTCCCAGGGTAAATATGATGACATATATGTAAGGAACAAAGGAACGCGCGTCAATTTGTGACAGTATGCTTTCCTTATTTATGTTAGTTGCATTTTTAAGCAATGCTCGTATGGGGCTCATAAAAGTTGGATCCTCATTTAGTTCCATGCTGCTAAAAGTTTAATAAAAAAAAAAAAAAAGATAATAGCACGTGGGGAAAAAACAAAATCAAATAAACCGCATAACCGAACAAGCGAATAAATGAATAATCCCACTAAATCGAATACAATAAACGAATGGGTAAAAAATAATATTAATTAAAATAATAGTAATAATTGGGGATGGGGTTAGCAATTAAATAGCTACATGGATATTTGTGCAAGTTTTCCGGGTCGCCCTGCATTTCTAAATATTCTTATTGCAGCACTAAGGCGAACACTCATTTGGAGAAGGGGCATTACAATTCACATACGTTCGCAAGTAAATCTAACGTGGCGCAAAGAAGCAGCCATTAAATATGTATATAGTATATATGTATATATGAATAATATATATATATTAAACAAAGCGGTATCGAAAAATTAAAGGACAAAAACGGGCACGATAGAGCCGTGAAGGGCTGAGTCGCTGAGACGCTTTCGCCTTTATAATTGATTTTCTGAAAATTTTAATTTAAGAGTGTTATAAGGCACAAAAGTTGCAGTTACTACTATTTATTTAGCCATTTACCGAAACATAATTATTTTTCGCAATAATTTGACGAGCTTTTTTCTGCAAAAGAATTTGCTGTGAAAAAGGGGAAAAATAAGTAGGTAAAAAAAGTATATAATAACTTCTTTATTATTTTGCGTGAAAGGCAGTAATACATGCATCGGATACGCACCATGCATGCGTGGTCGATGTATAAAAATAATCCATTTATATGTAGTATTTTGCTTAGATTCTATAAAAAAGTTAGTACAGTTCCTCACCCATTTAAGTAGCTACACATAATAATATATTTTTATTCACTCGTGTTGAGACAACTACGACGTTTTCACCTTACCAGAAACATTTGTGTTTTTCCTTAAAATTTTATTTATTTTTAGACTTGCATTTTATTTGTGAAAATTTTATTTTTTATTCCATCTAAAAGGGAGTAAGCTCTAAATTATAGATAGCGCACATAAAAGGAAAAAATATATCAAATGTGGTTTTTTGTTTCTCTACGTATGGAAGAAAATGGATCATAAAATATATGGATAAAGTTTTTTATAAATTAATCCAAATAAGTGTATCAGATATATGTGCTTAAAGTAAAAGCTGTTTTGTCATTATGTATAAAGTGCTATCACTCCGTATTATTTTGGGTTGCTATTTTTGTGGTTCATTTGGAATATCTCTTTTTCTTTTTTTACATCGGCTTACACCTTTTTGTAAGTTTGCTAGGCTCTTCCGATCGGATTGCTAGTCTCCTTTATACTCTTCATCTTTTTTTATTTTTAGAACTTTTCTGATTATGTTTTAAAAAAAAGAATGCACAATATTTTATGCTCCTAATTTCTGAACACCTTTTCGAATAGGCATCAATTTGGTCTATTTTCTAAAAGGAGGAAAATGAATCTTAATTGAATAATTTTGCTTAAGGCAAGGGATAAATTATTTATTATAATTCTTAATAAAGTGCACTTTGGGGAAAAATGGAATTTTTTCTTTTTTATAGTCCACAAATTGTAAGCAAAATCTTGTTATTCAACAAATTCGAATAAATATATTTTTGGAATGGTACAACAAAGGTTTTTTTTTTAAATAATATATAAGATAGCGCTTTTCTGCAGCCATTTTGCTTAAGTATAATTATTTGTGTAAACTGAAATATGAGAAAATGGTAAAATGGTGAGAGAAAAGAAAGAGAAAAAAGAACAAGAAACTTACTACCATTTTAAGCGGTTAAAATGGTAAAAAAAAAAAAAAAATACCCCTCTCCACAATGTAGCCATCATTAAATTGGTTTGAAGTAAATACTGAAGGCAAATTGTCTAAGACTCTACAAAGAGTATCTATCCGTTTAAAGAAACGACTATGTGGTTAACATTACCTCCATAGTAATTCTATATCAAAATAGGCAATACTTTTCTTATGGTAAAAGCAAAAAGGAAGCGATTTAAAGCCTAAAATGTAATTCAAGATTTGTACATTTATAGAAATCTATTAAAGCTGATTCGTTAGTTATTAAATGGGTGCAATGTAAAAGGGGGGGTAAAATTGCACTCGTATGTAACTGTTTCTTTTATTACATTTTGATAAGAACTTAATCATATTTCATTTAACAAAGATAATAATTAAACATAATTAATAATTTCATCATATTCCTAAATAAAGCACCATGCAACAATAACGATATATACATATACATATATACATATACATACATATATACATATACATATATACATATACATACATATATATATATACATATACATACACATATACATACATATATATATATATATATACATACATACATTTTAACAGAATGGTAGTTGTCTACATTCATGTAAATATTTCATTAGAACTCTTCATAAATGAACTAAACTCATAAATCATTCTTACGAATTAATACAAGTATACATAAAAAAAAATTAAAAATATATATATTATTATATATTATATATATATAAATAAATAAAAGAAGAATAAAAATGAAATGAAGAAACAGAAAGAGCTTCAAAAAGTACAATTTCTCAAAATAATTATACAAAATTAAAAATGTAAATGAAAACTTTGAAATGTAAAAAGACTCGAATGTAGGGGTGTGTAGATATAATACCATATGATTTGCTGTCGGTGTTACTGTTGCTGTTCCTGTTGCAGTTTGTTTGGCTTCTCTTGTTCTTGTTGCATTTAGTTTTGCTTCTCTTGTTCCTGTTGCAGTTTGTTTTTGCTTCTCTCGTTCGTGAGGCTGCTCCGGTGGCTGTTGCAGTAATGGTAGTCATCGCCTTGTTCTAGTAATGGTAAAATAAGGTTCAAGCGATTTATGATCAGTAGGCATCAAACATATACTATGAAGAGACATATAAATAAATGTTCTTGTTACTCTTGGATTTTGCATAGAAATTTCGAAGGAGTGTTAAAATTATCTAATGTATCTTGAATTTCTGAGTGCTGCCATTTTTCTTTTAGCACTGTGTTCCATTAATTTCTGCTCGTCATAAACTCCGTACATTTTATTTATACGTTTGCACTTGTTATATTTGTACCATACGTACAACATGGTTGCAACGAGAATTATAGATGTTATAACAATACCAGGTAATATCTCAAACACAACGAACAAGGTCAAAAAGATAGCAATGGATATAACTGGGGAAATGATGGTTAATTTATCCTTAAGCATGCCTGCTAATCCTTTATCTTTTTTTTGTTCTAGGTGTTGTCCATCATAAGCACCAGTAGTACCTGTCATTATACCTAAGAGTTCTGTTTCATACATGGCATCTGATTTTTTCACGAATTTAATAAAACTTTCTAACATGGATTGTAGGGCACTTTTGTTTAATCTTTTTTTTTGCACAACGTGTTTAATTTCATGTTCTTCTATTGGTCCCTCATTATTAAAAAGTGGCATGTGACTATTCAGAGTAATGTCAAAGGTGTTAAAGTTGTAAGGGGTCTGGTGAGCTTCTATATCCTGTTGATAATGATGAGCTTGTCTATCAAAATCAAGGGCTAAATATTCAGATGCATGAGGGCGTGATCTACGGCTTGATCGACCACGAGAAGAGTGTCCCCTATCCATGTAGTGACCTCTTGATGAGTGACCTCTTCTTCCTGAATGTCTATCGTACTTTAATAAACCCAAAACACTTTTAAAGCCACCCTCTTTTCTGTGATAGCCATAATCATCATAATGTTTACCACCCCTTCTATCATATCCTCTATCATATCCTCTATCATATCCTCTATCATATCCTCTATCATAATCGTCATGATGCCTGTATGAATGACCATATCTCCTTGGATAATCTCCCTCACGCATTATTGCATTAAATTTCTTCTTTATATTGTCATCGTGCATCATAGAATTAAAGCCACCCTGTAAATTATCTTCAGAGGACAATGCGTGAAATCGATTTTCAAAATGAGCATCCTTTACTGCATTGTTCATTCTTCTTGACATACTATGAAGTTCATCATCATGATATCCACGTTCCATACTATATCTCATAGATGGCTCATCTCTTCTTGTGTATATTGTGCTTTGGCTCAGTAATCTGTTGTTGCGCTTATCACATGATGGATTACATAAGGCATTTGATGACTAAAAAATAACAAAAAAAAAAGGTGTTAAAAGGGTTTACTACTACGTATGTACTTATGTACTCATAGGTACGGGTAACATATGCGTGTATATGTATTGTAATTCACTTCTACATTTGAATATAAATTATCATTTTAAAAATAAAAGGTCACAAAGTTAAAAATGCAAGTGTAAAATTATATTTATGTTAATTATTATATCCTACGTTATCGGCATATTGAGAAGTCCATACTAAGAGGGAATAAGTGAAAACTTTCATATAGGAAATCATATTCGAGCTTTCTTTCATTTTAAATATTTTGGAAAATTGCGAATTCTTTTTGTAATAATAAAGTAAAAATGTAACTTATTTGATATATAAAATAATTAATTCAATAGGATTATATATAAAGTAAAATTAAATTTTCTATTCTATCATAATTTTATAAAGCGTTTTTAAAAGAGCTTTAGTTATTTTTTTTTATACTTTAATTAAATCTAAAACTTAAATGTTTTTTTTTTTTTTTTATTTGTTATGCTACAAGGAGTTAGGGGATGTAAAATGCACTTAATTTTGTTTAATTTTAAGGACAAAATTATTAATTATATCTATTTCTATCTTTCACATTACAAAATATATTTATAAAAATATAAAATTCAACTTGTGTGATTAAGTATAATTTCTAGCAAATTTTAATATATTTAACAATAAAAAATAAAAAATAGTAAAAAAAAACAAAATTAATATTTATTTACACTAATATTTACTGTAAATAAAGTGAAAATTTTATTTTTATAAATAAAATTATTTCTAAAAATATGGTGAATATGAGAGAAACAGTTTAATAAAAAACGCTTAGTTACTAGAAAATAATATATATTTATATACATGTAAATATATATATAATTCCTATATTATTTTATATGCGTACCTACGTGAAAAATTGAAATAAAAAGAGGAAAGTTTCATTAATTTACATGTACATAAAAATTATTTTATTAAATAAATAAAAAACTACATTTTTAGAATGCATTCATTCTTTTCGGGGGAGTCGACAAAGCACTGCATAAAAGTTTTTTAAATTATTAAAAACACGGAAAAGTGAAAATAATAATTTTAAAATTTAATTCTTGTGAAAAATAAAACGCATTTATTGTAGTATGATGTAGAGATGTTAAAGCTAGCAAATATTCACGTGATAACAAGGGATGTACAAAATTGTACAATAGTTTAATCTGTTTTATTTTTGCAAGATAACTGTGGAAATATGTTATTATTACAATTTATATGTTTGCTTCATTCTACCTACTTTTTCTATTTTTTATTTTTAAGTGCAATTAAAATGGTACTTTATTATATTAATAAGTTAGAACCAACCTTATATTTTTATTAGGGTAGAGGTGGGGTAACATGAATTTTGCATTTTTACATGTAAATTAAAATAAACTTCGAGTGACAAAAAGCACCCTTCCCCTAATACAATAATATATAATATATTATACGCAAAAGAAATATTTTAACGGTGAAAATTTAAGCTATATAATTTCATTTTGTGAGCGTTATTTTTGCGCAATAAAGGATAGCTTATAAAAAAAAAAAAAAATATATATTTTAATATAGAAAAAAAAAAAACATATATTTTAATATAGAAAAAAAAAAAATATATTTTAATATAGAAAAAAAAAAAATGTTTTAATATAGAAAAAAAAAAAAGGAAAAGTTAAATGGTATCGTTTAATATAGAAAAAGAATAATTTACAGTCGGACCACCTAAATGTTTGTAAAAAAAGTATTATTAAGGGGCTATAAAAATTATAGAGAAACATTAGAAATTAAATTGGCTGATAAGATAATGTAAAAAATTATAAAATAATTTGGCATTTATTTAAATGTTATTTTTCGTGTGTATTGTATATGTTATGCGCATTAAGCCTTTTTTATTTATATATTTTTTAAAATAAAAATTAGTTAACTAAACCATAAATTTAATCGTGAAAAGCTTTTTTTTTTTTATACACTATATTATCAGCAGCTACAAAATAACATCTTGGTAGATAAGTATTGTCTAACAGTAAATGTGATATGTTATATTATATATAATACCCACCCACCCCAGCAGGTGTTTATTTTTCTATTTTAAAAACCTTTCTTGCATTTAGCTCAGGTTTTTAAATTCACATTTTTTAGCCTATATAGCTAAATAAAAATTCTGCAAATTGGGAAAAACAAAAAATTAGCATTACGATTAAAAAAAATTATAAGGGTAAAAAATTAAAAATAAAAAAAATTATGAAAAAAAAACTTATTTAAGAAAAACAGCCCAAAAAATTGTTCCCTAAAAATTGTGGAAACAAATTTACAAATGTTTTATTAAAAGATTGACAATTTAATTATGGTAAATATTGAAATTTTTTTTATTAAAAAATTGACAATTTAATTATGTTAAATATGTAAAAAGGTTTCAATAAAAATTATTAGTGTAGAAACAATAATATAAAAAGAAATTTAGTTCAAAATAAGCATTATTAAAGAACGTTATTCATGCGCAAATTCTCTGTAATTATGGGAGTCATACACAGGTAACTATCATTACATTTGCTTTAAAGGAATATTAAATTTTTTTCATATTCCTTGTAGATTTAAACGTATGTATGGTTTTTTTTTTGGCCACGTAAGATACATTTTATATTTAATTTTTCTCCTTTCTTTAAACTATTATTGAAAAATATGTGTGCCTCCAACAGTTGGTTTAAAGCCATCGTTCTGTAGTGCATATTTGGGAAAACGTTATAAAAGTTACTATTCGCAATTGTAATGTTATTCTTGTTAACAATTGTTAAGAGGTGTAATCCTCATTAAATGCAACCAATGTTGTTATTTTGACTGGCGTTTTAAAACAACTTCACTAGAATGACATTTACTATATTTTGCAAAGCTGTACAAACATCTCATTAATTTCTCACTCTGTTTTGGAATGTGACTTGTAGTCTGTTTATTTGGTCTAATTATTTTGCTTCAAAAATGGGTTTATCAAAAATTGATGTATCAAAAATGGATGGATAGCCTTTTGCAACTTCATGTTGCACATGTAAAAGATAAACAGGATGAACATAATCGTTAGATATATATACAATACATATTTATGTGGTTATTTACGTGCGCTGGCTAATGTACATCTCCCATTAAAGCGCAAATACGCCACCAAAGATCGAATGCCTCGTAAAAAGAAACCTCAAAGAAGTCATTTAAAACATTTGGGGTTATGAATTAACCAGGTAATTTTTTAAATGGTTCTTTTATAAGTTTTTAAATTCAACAAATAATGTCAGTAATTATTTATTAATAGTGGTTGCTTCACAGGGCGAAGAAAAGCAAAATGTCATAATTGGCCTATTATGTGAATTTTGTATAGGCGTAATTTATTACTAATTAGAAAAACAAAAAGACAGGAAAAAAAACATTTTTTTGTAAAACTAAACAAATATCACATAAAAAAATAAAGTTTGAATCAAGACGTAAACCATATTTTGTATTATAATGGAAGGTTTCATAATATGGACAAAACGTCAAAAAAAAAAAAGGCAGTTATAATTTTATGTACGAGTTACTTTATCATAAAATTAAGGATGGAAATAGGAAATAATGTTGTTTCAGATTTACTTCGATTATGTTAAATTTGCTAAACAATTTCTTTATGATTGTATAAGCCTTTCAATATTTCGTATTCTCCCTATCTGTACACGAAGTTGCTTTAATGTAATTGTCAGCATGGATTTTTTTATTTTCTTGGCCTTTTCACCTTTTGGTGTTTGTTTGTGTGCCTTGTTAGTTGTTATTTTGTTCTATTTTGTTCTATTTTGTTCTATTTTGTCCTATTTTGTTGTTTTTTATTTTATTACTTTTTCTTTCCATCACTGCTTCTTCTCATTGATTGATATGAAAGTTTTCCTAATTAAATGGAGGGAAGTTGTAACAACGTCCTATTACCTGCCTACTTTTGCATTCCATCAATTAATCGTTTAGGAGCACTTTTGCAACATCAGTTTCTTCTGCCTGCACTCCATAACAACCACCGCTTTTTACTTATCCAATCTTCAATAAAGTCGTTTCTCCAATTATTAAATAAAAAGTAATGATCATCTTTCCATTGTAACCATTTTTCGTTCTTAATGTTTGTGATGAAACCCTCTTTATCTTGTATCCAACTTTCCCATTTTTCTGTTTTCCATTGAATTATTTTATTCCACCTCTTCACAAAATGTTCCATTTCTTTTTTATTTGAATATTTTCCGAATTCTAACTTATCAATATACTGCTGTTCTTCATCTGTCCAATTACTCATTAACCATGTCATAATTTGGTGCGTCTTCCATTGTTCCCATCTCTCATCTATTAATTTATCTAAATCGTATTCGACATCATTTATCCATCTATGCCAGTCTATTTCCATGTAATCTTTCCAATCAGTGTGAATCCACGTTTTCCAATCTGCTTCAGTCCATGTTGCGGATTTATTATAAATATAAGATTTGTATGATTCACTCATTATTCCATGAAAACGTGACCATTTATTTTGCATTTTTTCGATCCAGTAATCCCATTCATTCTTTTCCTCTTGCAACATGTCGCTTGCATTATTTTCTAAGGACAGCAAAAAGTTTTGAAATTCTTCCTCAAAAGTCAACTGCCATTCACCCCATTCCTCATTTAATTGGTCATTTGATTCGTTATCCAATTCACTACTATGGCCTTGTATCGTTTCTATGTCATCTAAGTTCACGATATGTTCATCTTCCACTTCGTCCAGAGCCAAGCACCTTCCATGGTGAGATGACTGAACAAAATTTTAAAATGTACGTACGTATGTATGTACGTATGTGCTTATGTACGTATGTACGCATACATGTTCGTGATATGAACTCAAAAGGTTAACATAATTAAGGAATTCACTTATTTTTTGTGTATATTTGCCTAGAAGCAGTTTTTATTTTACTATGGTATTATTTCTTAAACAGAAGACAGATGATATGGTAAGTACGGCGAGATACTTAGAAATAAGCATTTTCTTCAATTTGTTTATTAATATTTTATGACAAGATTAATTTGGTTGCTATGTTGCGTTATTAATAAATTTCGAAAAATGGTACTTTTTTGCTGTTTATTTATTTATATGTTTACGTATTTTTTTTTTCGTTTGCTTTTTATTTGGCTAAATTCATGTGGAAGCATATATATATAATGATAGATTCATTTATTCTGCATTTGGTTAGAAATACATGATTAATATTTTTATTACAATGAATTATTATTATAAAATATAGTATATAATAAGCACTGAAATAAAGGACACGATGAAATGCAATTTTTTAATCGTAACAAAATTTGTTATTTTAACTTAGAATTTGTCTGTTGAGGACTAAAAAGTTGCAAGAATATGAGACACAAAAAAAAAAAAAACAACTAAGAAAACATTTTGTTTTATTTGTTTATTATATTATTTTTATAAATTTGTTCTATAGAAAAAAATTCATTTTTTTTTTTTATGAATTTATGGGATTACAGAGCACTAGCAAATTATTTTGTATTTGTTTATTTTTTTTTTTTAAAGTGCATTCGTAAAAACATCTTCATGTTGTAAACATATTCCACTTTTGTTCACTTGTAGGCATATATATTATAAATATAACTTTGTTCATATAAAAAAAATTATGCTTATTTTTTTTAAAAGTGATTTATGAATTATTTATATAATTTTTTTCGCATTTTTCTAATGCTTAGCAGTTTTGTTGTATATTTTGTTCTTGTGTTTAACAAAATTAATGAAAAAGGGATTAAATATATAAAAGCAACGGTAAAGAAAAAGAATCACTTAGTGAAAAATTATTAGATGAAAATTGTTAAACATGTCAGAAGGGCGGATGATGATTTAACTTTTTTTTTCCCGCGCTAATATAAATATATGCATATATACATATACATTCTTACATACATTTTGTGTATATCACATTTTGAGGAATGCTGACAAAGGCATCTTAATAAAATACTCGATAGGGAGACAGCATCCATGTCTTTTACATATGCCTTGTTAACTGTGAATGGATTTCCTTTTTTTTATGCCAAAAGTATGACGAATGATAAACCACTCCTTTTTGCTATATTTATTGGTGCATTTAAGTTCATATGACGGCTGTACATATAAATGCTTATCAGTGCATCGAGTAATCATAATGTTGCAGAGGCTGCATTACATTTCCTTCGGAATGAAAGAAAAACGTAGGGAATATTTTAAAATGATAAGAACGAAAAAAAAAAGCAACAAGAAAAGTGATCATTTTTTTTTATATAGTATTTCGATAATTAAGTAATGAATCTTTAATGATTTTTATTTAGAGAAAGAAAAAAAAACAATAATAAAATTGTTTTATTTGTAAAATTAATATAAAAAAGAAATTATTTCAATTAATATAAATTATTTAACTTATGATCTTGAATAATTGTAATGTTAAGCGCTTTGAAAGCCATTACATTTTTGGGTGCACATTAATACATTAGCAATAAATAATTTTGCTCAGACACAATTAAACACAGGTATACAAAAACTGAGTAGTAGAAATAAAATAATATCGAATTTTTTAATACGAAAAAGGAAGTTATAAAGAGATACACATAGAATGTCTCTTTTATATGTGATGGTTGAAGGCGCATACGAAAAACCACGGCTTTCCTTTGCTGTTATCCTGTTCTATAGTTCATTAAATTTAGCTATATAATGAAAAAGGGGAATCGGGTTTTTAAAAAATACATTAATGTGTACTTATACAAGCACACAGTTTGCTATTCATATTGTTTTATAAAACAGTAGCGATTTTGTATAAGTCTTCTTACTTACCGAAATTAATTTATTCCTTTTTTTTTTTCACTCCTTGTAATTATGCACACTATGTTACGTTTTATATAATTATGAAAGGGCATGAGGGTGAAAAAAAAACAACAAACTGTGGCTTAATTATTCCTTTTTTTTTATTTTTTTAATTTTCGAAAGATTCGAATGAAAAAATATGCAACTGATAGGAATACTTATTGGCTACTAAGAACAAAATTTTTATTTCCTATTGAGAATCTTTCAAATAGAAAGTAAGGTTAAATATGATGATGCCCAGTTGCTAAATATATTTTATGCTCTCATCAACAAATGTCGGGGATTTTTTCTTGCTCTATAGCTTATGGGCAATTAAAATAAAGAAAGAAGTGTATTAATACGAATATGCTATTGTAATTTCCCTTTCCTTTTTTTTTACGTGCATTTATGTTACACATCTCATAATATTTAAATTAAAAGAGACTAATAAGGATTTTTTTTTTAATAGAGCAAATATAGATTTTAGTGTCTATGTTTTGGAAGGCACAAAGTTAAAATATGTTTTTTACATTCTGGAATTACAATTTATATTATAATTAAACACAGTCCATGATGTCTGCTTCTAATTCGTTAATAAGTTTTGTTCATGCGATTTTACGTGCACACTTTTACATATAAATTAAAACAAAACATCTTTTCTTAACCATGTGCACTATCAACATTTACACATATGAATTTATACATGTATGCATACATATACATAATAAAAAAAACATACATACGTATACATATATATACGTTTCTTATGCAAAAATATGATCTAGGAAACTAAATTCATTTTAAGAAACAACCATGTGCGCGTGAATATAAATCGTACAATTGGTCAAATACTTAGGGTGTTTATTTATTATTGCTCTTCAATATTGCAGATTTAGTCCATTCCTAATTTAAGCGGTTATTTTATTCATGCTTTTATGAATACATTTGGTCTTTCTTTTTGGTCCTGTATCATCATTTGTGTTTTTCCTTCATTATATGGAAACTTCATGTTCGTTTTTTTTTTTTTTTGTTGTTGTTGTAGTAGTTGTAGTAGTTGTTGTTCTTCTTGTTCTTCTTCTTTCATTATGATTGCAATATATTAATGGATAAAACTTATAATTTGTTCTCATTAAAATTTACATTTATTTATGCGTATATGTCCAAAAAAATATTGTATAATTGTGTATGAATGAAAAAAAAAAATGTGGGGATTTTATATAATTTATAATTATATAAAAATAGGGGGACCGTTATTATGTGCATAGACGTTCTTAATGAACAGGATAAGAATTAGATCTTTTCAGTAACCATTTATTTTTTTTTGGATTTAAATTTTTTTGCGTATTCTTTTGCAAGTTTTTTCGTAATTTTCTTTGCTCTTTTTTTTACTTTCTTTTGTTTACGTTTACCTTCTGCCTCTTGAAATTCTTTTAAAAACGATTGAGCAATGTCTTCTAAGGTTTCTAAATATTTTTCGTCAACTGGGAAAAGTGGTTTAAATGGTGGTTTGCTTACTGGTTCTACTTTTTTTTCTACAGTTTCAACGAATGTTGTTGGTTGTTCTTCTGCAGGTTTTTCACTTTCTGCGGTTTCTTCTCCTTCAGCGGCTTTTTCAGTGGCTTCTTCTTTAGTGGCTCCTTCTTCAGTGGCTCCTTCTTCAGTGGCTCCTTCTTCAGCGGCTCCTTCTTCAGCGGCTTCTTCTCCTTCAGCAACTTCTTCTCCTTCAGCAACTTCTTCACCTTCAGCAACTTCTTCACCTTCTACAGCTTCTTCTCCTTCAGCAACTTCTTCTCCTTCAGCAACTTCTTCTCCTTCAGCAACTTCTTCTCCTTCAACGACTTCTTCTCCTTCAACGACTTCTTCACCTTCTACAGGTTCTTCACCTTCTGCATATTCTTCACCTTCTACAGGTTCTTCACCTTCCGCATATTCTTCAACTTCTACAGGTTCTTCACCTTCTACAGGTTCTTCACCTTCTGCATATTCTTCACCTTCTACAGGTTCTTCACCTTCTGCGTATTCTTCACCTTCTACAACTTCTTCATCCTCTACGACTTCTTCTTCTCCTTCTACAACTTCTTCTTCTTCTCCTTCTACAACTTCTTCTCCTTCTTCTTCTACAACTTCTTCTTCTCCTTCTTCTACAGCTTCTTCTTCTCCTTCTTCTACAGCTTCTTCCTCTTCTTCTGATAATCCTTCTTCAGCATTTTCATTTGCACCATCCTTTGCTAATGTTCTTGACACTCTTAAACCTAATGCCTGTTTAGTGTTATTTTCTTCACCGGAGGATTTCTTATTTACATTCTACAAAATAAGCAAGTGGTTATTACAGTTTGAAAATGCATGAATTTGCTTGTCCATTTATTATATAAAAATAAAAAATGTATAAATGAAGCGTATAGGAAACGTATAAAGGCATATATAGAATATAAAGAAAGAACAGTCTAATAGAATGTTTTTTTATTTTGTTTTTATCCTTTGTCTTACAGAACTGGATCCATTTTTTGCGGTAATTAGGAGAAAGAACAAAAATATTTTCATAAAGAAGAAAAAAAGAGTTATTTTTCCTCTTTTGATATATTTCATAAAAGATTCCATATTTCTGAATTTAAAAATGGTGGTGATGTTTTCTATATATACTTTAAAAATGCTACAGTTAAAGAACTGCCAGGTTTTTTTTATCTGTTTATTTTTATTAAATATACAAATTACAAATTACAAATTATGGAAAAATCAGAAACCAATTAATAATTTATAAAAAAAAAAAACAGAAAAATTATTAATATTATTTAATTTATAATATAAATTCTTTGTTTAGAATAACCTATTATTTATATTTTAAAAAAAAATAAATAACTTTTTTTTATTTTTGGTTACAAACTAAATAGCGTTAATTTATTTTGTTCTTTTTTTTTTTTTGGGGATATTATTTGTGCACAAATTACTATTTTTTTAGAAAATAAGCGGGAAAAGTGAAAATTACAAAATATAAAAAAAAGCAAAAAGGTAGAAAACAAATATTCGAAAACCGACACAAGTAAAACCCCCTTTTTTTTATTCATGTAAAGAATTATTTTATATTACTAAAAAATATATATATGAAACGGAGATATAGAAATAGAACCAAATAGATGGAAAAAATATAGGTAGAAAATATATATACAAGAAAACCCGTTTATATACTGTTAAAAAAATAAATTACGGGTTGCATGTAAAATAATGGGTAATTCATGAAGCACTTTTCTACTAAATTGTCATTTTAGTAGAAAAGTGCTATCGTTTGACTGAATCATGGTGACTTATATGTAAAATTTACAACAAAAGAAAAATTATTGAATATATTTTTTCCGTTAATTAAAGTTTTTGTTCTATGTGTTCTATTTATAACAAAATGATTCATTTAATTTTTTTTAAATGATCAAATTCTATGAAATATTCTTTCGCGGAGTAGACAAAGAAAAAAAAAAAAAATTAAGAGAAAATGAGAATTTAAATTGTTCCTATATGAAAAATTACGGTAGAACAATTTTTTTATATAGTAAAAAAAAAAAAAAAAAAAAAAAGATTGGTAAAATAAAGCCTAGAAGGTAACATTTTCTTATGTTTTCCTATTAAATTGATAAAATAAAAAAAAAAGAGGTTAGACAATGCATATTATATAGGTTTAACAATTTTGTACATATTTTTATTTATGCATTTTATCTAAATTATAAACGTTTATCTAAAAATTGTTCCCATAAAAAGGGGGTTCACCTTTTTTTTTATTATTATAAATGCAGCAAGGTGGCACTCTTATAATAAAATATAATTAGTTAAGAGGAGGCTATGCAATACATAATTTAAATAAATAGGCAACATACATGTTTATATATGTTTATATATATTTATTTATGAGTGGATGCAAAAGATTAGTCTAGTCTAAATGGACAATTCAATTATGTCTTTCAGCCTTTATATTTTTTCTTAAAGATATCAGTATAGTATATTCAGTATTGAATGCTGTAGCAGGGAACCATTTTACATTTTAAAGAAAAAAGTTTTAACTACTCTCTTCCGCAAGAAAAATTGTGAAATTTATTCTATTAAAATAAAAACACTTCAGTAGAAATGCACAAAAAAATGAATATAAAAGGTGGCAGGCCCTTTGCACCATCAAGATATATAACGGTGGTTATTCCCGCATTACTATGTCTTTTTTTACAGGTAAAAGATTAAACGCCATTTTTATTGATAGCTATAGGCGATTTTTCTATGATTCCTTCTAATCATTTTTTGCCCCATTTTTGTAAGTTTTATTCAATATTAACATATTATTGTTAATAAATTGTTTTATTTTTTTTGACTTTTATTTGAATTTTTTTTTTATAGAATAACTACGCATATTATGGTGATACAACCTCAGAATCACAATATGGCAGTAAGGGATGCTCAAGAATGTTATCTGAAACTAATTTTAGAAAATCTAAAAAAGGAAATGGACCACATAAAATTGCAAACCATAATAGAAGAAACGATTTTGCAAATACATCAAAGAATAATCATGGCGAATTCAATGCTAGAGAATTAATTGATTTTTTAGAGGATTCACGTAGTTCTAAGGGTGACATGGTTAAGCACCATAAGAAAAATAAAAGAACTTCTGCCGAAATGAATGGTAAACGCAAAAAAAAACGTGAACAATATTTTGAGGAACAAGAAGTGTATGATGAATATAACGGACAAAATGGGCAATATAATGAGGAGAGTTACGATGATGGATATAGAAATGGAAGTTATTATGGTGAGGCATATGCTGGAAATAGCGGGAACGGTCAAACATACGCAGATGAAAGACAGAACAACCATAATTACACAAATGAAGAATATTACAATGGTGAGCCTGATATGTATAATGGCAACGAAGAGGAAAATATTCCTGATAATGATCATGGCAACTTGAATTCATTTGATAATGTAAGGAGGGGACACTCAAAGGATGGTAGATCGCCAAAACGTGATAATACAAATAACGTAATATCTCGAGTTAATGGTATGGGTAACACACAGACGAGTGAAATGGTAAATTCTTATGAAACATATAAAAACAATAATAAGAGTTCCCAAAACAGTGATTGTGGTATATTACAGGAAGATGTAGATGCCATTCTAAACAATTTAAATGATTTGGTGCATGATACCGATATGCTTAATATATTCGTTCTTGTCAATGTGATAGAGAGAAATAAGTTCTTTGAATCATTGCAAAGTTTAATGTTGTACTGGAATGATTATGCTAATGCTTCCAAGATACCAGATGAATATAAAACTAAGCAGTGGTTGAAAGTTTACAGTGATATGACAGATGAGCTAATGCAAAGAGAACGAAAATTTTATAATAAATTACACCATATTCTTGTTAATACATATGGTCCAAAAAAAACATATGTTATTTTTATAAAAGATGTAAGATGTACCTGGATTAAGATGAGGCAAGAAATAGAGAGGTACTGGAAAGATTATTTAGAAAATAAAGCAAGAAGATATGTTAAAAAAAATTTAAACCGCGAATGAATAAATAAAATGTAGAAATATTCTATTATTATGTAGCAAAAAAGGTTCTTACGTATGTAAAAAAAGAAAAGAAAAGATTAGTTACCCACATCTGCGTTGATCGCCGTCTGCATATTTATCAAACCGTGTAAGCTTATCGAATTGGGGGACACACTTTCACGTAATATATATAGGTACCATTATACATATGCCAATGGGGGGAAAGACAATAGTTACTTATGCTAAAATATTTGATAAATAAATTTTAGCCAACTAAATCGAGTTCTCTTTTTTTATTACTCATTTATTTGAATATGCTTAAGGAATCATATTGGCAGATTTTAGCCCATTTTTTTTTAAATGGGGAACATAATAAAAGTTCAACACGTATATCATGAGTGTTAGTATTCAGGATATACTTGCACTTTTACTTACATTTCTGGAATTTTTCTTGAATCATCCCTTATGGATTTTTTTTTTTTTCTTTATCCCAATTTTGTTGCATACATTTAGCACATGAGCCAGTTTTAAAGACTCGTTTTTTTAGTAACACATAAGAATTTTTTAAATTATAACATGGTAAACAAAAATCGAGTGTCTACGAATTTTATATAAGAATTAGCTATATAAAAATGGGTAAACATATTTTATGGATCCTTATGCTGTATGAATTAAAGGAAAAAAAAAGGTACTTTTTTTATCATCCACAATAATATTCAATTCAGTGTGTAATACACTTAGGTGATGATTTTTATTTTTTTCTTTAAACAATTTTGACTTAAAAAAAAAACGAAAAATGAGAAGGTTGTTTGAACTTTTTGCTTGAATGTTTTGTAATTTGAACATTTATATTTTAATCAACAATCGTCATAAAAAAGTATACATAACAACAGAAAGGAGTTTCTAAGACGTGGATACACCTTTTGTAAAAAATTCGTATTATATTAAAAGTTACCGAATAGTTAATACTTTCATTATGAATTGAAAAAATAAAATTTGGGAAATTTCAAACACATAGTTATTGCAGAGCAAATCATCAAATAACTTCATTAAAATAGGATATAACAAAAAAAAAAAAAACAACTAACAAATTCGTTTTTCCTTAAGAATTAAAAAAACTAATGCTTTATAAATGGCATTATAACATCATTATGCTGGTATATTTCAAGGGGGAAAATAAAAAATTTTATTAATTAAACATTTCAACAGAACAACAGAAGAAAGTAAATAATTTGATATTAAAAATATGTAGCGAGAAAAAACATTTTTTCTTTGAATTATATATCACATTTTAAGCGTATTCAAAATAGTCGATTGCATTTAGCGACGCTTACGTGATACATTTTTACTTCTTTTCAAAAATTTATGACATTTATCTTTTTTACGCTTATAGTAAAGTGCCATCACTACTCCTAATATTTGAAATATAATAACACCCGGTATTGCGCCATTTAATGCACATAATACTATTATGAAAACGTTAACTACGAATGGCATAAATATTTTATATCTTTCTAGAGAGCTCGAAGAATTTTCGGGTCTGTGCTTACTCTGATAATGTTTGTTCTCACTTTTCAGGAAACGTAATATTTCTGATTCAACTTTAGAATCAATTTTTTTTACAAAATTAACAATGCTTGAATCCTCAACTATTTCTAATTTAGTTCCTTCGTGAAATACTTTTTCAAGAAATCCTTTTTTTCTTCTTTGCATATACATTGGTTCGAAATAATTGTTAGCTCTTAAATCATCACTTGAATCATCATAAGCGATATCACTTTTTAAGTCATCGAATGAATTATACACATCATCATTCACAGACTCCGACGAATCATATAAGCTGTTTAAATCATCACTTTTGTTTAATGCACCAAATTTTCTGTTATGGTTGTCTCCAGATTTGAATTGCTTAGCTGATTTCTGATATTTTCTATCATAGCTTAATTCATTATGTACATTTAGAAATTCGTCATCATACACTAGTGGCTTATATTTTCTTGTAGCCTTACAATCGTCACCTTCTAAAATATCTATTATTCTTTCTTTTGAATGTGCATATCTGCTTGGATAAGCATATTCCGTTTCTCCTTTCAACAATCTGCTAGTTCTTGCGCCAAATTGTCCCTTTAGGTGTATACTGCTACCCCATGCATTATCATGTGGAGCTGTCTAAAAATTATGATCGATATGATGATTAAAAGGAAAAAAAAAAATATATGTGTGCATGTGCATTTGTGCATATTTATTTTTATTCTAACAAATTTTCATCAAAAGTGAAAATATAAAACAGTTAAATTTCATCGTAGAATTCGTAAATTCAATTTTTATCATACTTCAAAAGAATTGCTGCCTGCTATCATTAACAAGGCAAAAGTAAATGTACTGGCGAATGAGAACATGTTTGCGTTTTTTTTTAAAATTTACTTATATGTAAAATTTCTTTAAAATTGCAAATCAGCCTGAAAAGCAAAAAAAAAGGGTTTCGGAATAAATAATTTTTTTGTAGAAACTTAATAAAGCGCAGTGGTTACATGCACATATATGTATATTATACATTTTTTGCCACCTCTCTTCTGAAAAGTAAAAAAAATATTTTACCTTAATCAAAACTGAATCAAATTTAATATCAACAAATATATTTGACAACAGAGAAAGAAAAAATATTTTTTTATAAAAAATATATGTTTATGTATAATTTGGAAATATTGAGAAATTTTCTATTATTTAAAATTTGCGTTTATTTAGTTAATAGCAGTTTTTATATGGAATTTTCAAAATATACTACGATTTATACTTGACAGAACTTATATGTTATTGGACAAGGAAATAACTGGATCATAAGTATTACTTAAAAGGAATAAAAAATATTTGCATGTATAGAAATTAATGTAAATTAAAGGGCAGTTGGGATATAATAAAAACCAGCATAATATTTTAAACTAAAAATATAGGTTCCATGTTATTCTTACAATTTAAACTGACAAAAGAGAGAGAAATATATATATATATAATATATATATATTATATATATGTCATTTTTAAATATCCACAGTTACAATTAAAATGCAGCAAATTAAAAAAAAAATTCTAAAGACATAATTTCTTGCATTGGAGTATTTTTATTTTTTGCGCACTATTCTTGTGAACGCAAAGGAGAAAATATAAAAATAAAAAAGAGAGAAGAGTTATAAATTATACCTTTAATTTTATAGATTTTTATTGTAACAGATCGTTTTAAAAATTAAAATATAAATAAAATTAACAGATTCTAATGAATGAGGCATAAACAGGTTTTATGCTCAATTCTTTAACTTTTTATTAAATATTTTGTATTATAATAACGGTGTCATATATTATTAACGAATTGCTAACATGGTAATTGGTTGTTGTTTCTTGGACCTACCTTTTTGCATGTATTGAAAATTTATTAATTCAAATAGTACAGTAAGGAAAAAATTGCTAAAACTAAGATTTGTAAAGTGAAAAAATATATATTTTTTTTTTTCGTTCTACTCGCCATTTTTTGATACAAACGAAAAAAGGTAAAGTAGCGTACATGAATGAAATACTAAAATTTGTAGACGGAATACTTTTGTAATAGGAAAAAATGTACATATTAAAAAAAAAATAATAAAAATAACATTATTATATCAAAAGTAATTAAAATTAATTAGACATTTTAATCTAAAGGTGGGAGGGTTCATACTTTTATGCGAAATTGTGAATTTGTTCATATCAATATTATTTTTTTCTTTTTATACAATTATTAAATGGTAAGCGTTAAGTTGATTAGAAACTTATGTGGGGAGAAAATATCATATAATGAACATAAGTGTGATCGATCATATGTATTTTAAGGATTTTTTCATTATGCAACCTTTGAGCTACTCGCTATGCAATCATATGTACCATTTGAAAGAACAACGCGTTTTATCTATTTCTAAACTTGTATATTCATAAAAACGATGCTGAACAGTTGTTTAGCCATAGTATAACCTATTCCGCTGGAACTTTTTTGTAATGCACTTTCGTGTTAAACCTATTTACTATTAATCCTCATGCCTTACTGTTGAATAAGCTTCCCTCGGTAAAGCGTAAAAACATCATAAGGACGTATTACTATACTAAATGTTTACAAAATTGTAAGGCTATAATGATCTAATGTTTTATTTTAGCAAAACATGATAAAATAATAAGTTATCCTTAAATGGTTGGGTTTACATATTAACTGAATTATTTCTCCCTATATTGCATTAGAATGATATGCCGATAGTTTAAGAATAATTCGTTACATCATTTTAGAGGATGCGCACTTTGTTTATTGATATTTATTGGTACTTTAGTTAATACATATTTCTTAGGTTCTTCGTGCATCTGAAAAAGTAGGACCACTTTTGGACGTCATACAAATGGTAGTTATTTTGTACCTCTTTAAGTTTCTAAAAGGGTTCTATAAAAACGTAAAAACTAATTTTAACTTTATAACCTAATGTTAAAAGTATTTTTACATTTAAAACGTTTGACTTAATGCGCAGCACAATATTATTAGCCAAGCGTTTTTTTCCAATACATTGATTGTATATACATATAATATATATATATGTATATTAATTTTACTGATTAATAATTATTTTGAGTGTAGAGCTCACCGATGATTTTTTGCATACATTGATAAAAATACAGACAGAGTTACCTTTTATCCAATTTCGATACCTTTTTGAGAAAGGTTAAAAATTAATTAGGCATAATAAATATGAACTAACTAAAACATATAGTTTTGAAATAAAAGGAACTGTTCATATAAATTTTATGTGGGTGAAGACTTATAAGAATAAATGCGTCAGACGTATTCGAGGAGTTACAGTAATTATGAATAAGAAAAGATGAGGTTTTTCCTTTCCTGATTAGAACACATTATATATTCAGAATAGCAGTAATTACTGAAAGGAACATTCACCTAGGTTATAAATTAACTTGTAGAAGCGTTTTTAGGGAAAGTTAAAAAAAAAGTTTATAAATATGCTACATTGATACATAATGTGTAAACCATTCGTTACTATCATTTAGGTGTTCTTTTACGTAATAAGGAAACTGAAATATTTAAATAATGGACGTTTTCGAAACGCCTATGTGATTTATTCTTAGGAATCTATAACTGCAGCGAAATTTTTTTTCTTTTTTTTAAAGAAATGGAGCTATCTTTGTATGAGACGAAAAATATTAGTATCTATATATGAATTTATTTGTAAAAGAGAAGACATTCACTATTAGACAAAGCATGTATTCATTTTTTCTGTTTTTTGAATGATATAGACATGAAGTAACAACGTTTCGTTTTATTTCTACTTCGCATAAAAGTTATTCCCCTCCTTTTTCCTATATAACTTGAAACGAGTGCATTATTTCACGGTGCTTCCCGTTTTACTAGAACAATTTTTATGTAGTAAAACGCAAATGCATACATGTGGTAGATACAATCAATTACATAAAGTATGCTAACTTTTTAGAGAGTTATCTGCATTTTCTCAGTTCGTATATAATGCTAACCAGCTAGCTTTAAAATGCTTCTAAGGATTTTTGTCATTGTGGAATAGTAACATTTAGCATAATGCTTTCGTTAAAACATTTAATTTGGGGTAATTTATTAGAAGAAACGTTGTATATACATTTTTATATGCTTGAATGATTTAACGTTTTAATGATTATTCTACTTATTACTCCTTTCATGGTTAAATTGAAACGTTTAATAATTATGCAAATATTGTAAAAGAGGAATGATTGATTGATAAGATATCTTTCTTTTTAAGTATTTTTTTTTTTTTTTTCCATTTTGAATTTTTCTGGCATCATTTATTTTATAACTCTAAAATCTTTTAATAATTTTTTTTTTGTTATAAAAGAGGAAATAAAAAGTTTCACTTGTTATTTATTTGCATAAAAATGTTGCGTTAATAAATTAGAAAAAATTATACGTTTTAAAATTACGTCCATATATTTAATCCTTCTTTTAAGTGAAAAAATATCCGACATATTTTGTAACCACAGGATGTAAATAAATATACATATAACATAATAGGATTTATAATAAAAAATGGCATAAAATGATTAAATCTGCCATAAATTTAAATGAAATATATTGTACGCAATAAAATATGCTATGCTAGTTATGACGGGTTAGCAATTAGGTCCGCGTTATTACGTATTTTTTATACGTGATACGTTAATAATGTTTTAATTATAAGTAGGACGTGGGCGTCGGTAAAACGTAAAAAATAATTAAGACATAATAATAATGCATTACTCAAATTAAAATAAATGTTGTATATATAGCTGCCACCATCATTTTAGGCAGAACAAATGTGATTTTTTAAATACTATTTCAGAATTGCAGTTATGACTCTGGGTTCATTCTAATTTTTTTTTTTTTTTTTCATATTTTAATTTTAGTTTCTGCGTTTTTGAAAGAAAAATTCATTATATTTTTTTTATTTAACGTTCCCTAAATTGTAAGACTAAAGAATTTAGTAATTAGTATTATTGTCTGTTAAAATGTTAATATGTTTTGAAACGTTACATATTTGTATATATAATTAAAAAATTATGTCGCACTGTTATTAAGTCAGTTTATGTTGTTTCATTCCTGTCTGCATTATTCCCATTTGTCCAACATTTTTGCATACGCTTTATTAGAATAAAGCAAAAAAAAAGTTATAAAAAAGGTTATAATTAGTATATATGTATTTATATTTATTTATTCATTTACTTATTTATATGTTTTTATTTAAAAAACGAAGCATGCCTGTTGGATGAATGTAATAAAAAATATAAACAGAAAAATTTTAGTCCTCAAAAAATATAAACCCAAAAGAATTGCCCAAAGAGGGGAAACATAACGATGTCTAATTTTTGCATGAGAATTTTTGTTTTTACCTTATTAATTTGGACACTATATGGTTCCAGTAAAGACGTAAGATGATTGAAATATGTGATGTGTTCAATTTCGTTTTTTTCATGTCTTTTGAGAAATATTAACACATGTCCATGACAGGGATATTTATCTTCATTCGCAAGCTTATACACGCGAATATGCATATATACATATATATGTGGTATGTGTGTATTTATTTATTTGTTTAGAATGTCGGTGAAGAGTGTTCTTATCAGAGCAACCGAAGAAAGACGTTACATCTAAGAGATGGAAGAACATTAAGTGAAGTTGCAAGCAGTGAAATACATTCCGGCTGCGATAATGAAAGCGCAAAATTGTCAAATACTGTGAAAAGCGAAAAAACTGGAGTTGATGGGGAGGCATCCTCTGGAAGTACCCATCAACCCACGGATGAAAAAGTTGCAGAAGATAAGAAACATCTTAAGGGCACAGGAAATAATGTTAATGGCACAAGAAACAATGTTAATGGCACAGGAAATAAGGTTGATGGCACTAAAAGTAAATCTTACAGAACAAAAAGAGATGATATTCCTATTACTCCTTTATTTTTTGCAGAATTGTTGTTGAAGGAACCAGAAAAGGGAATTGATATAATGATGCTTTATGCAGGAGGATTTTTAAAATATGCGCGTAATCGTTTTTTTTAAGCACAATATATGTAACGTATAGTCACCAACCAAATGCTATTCTATGAGAATGATAACGTAAATTACGTGTGGCATAAAAATAACGTGTTATCCGGCATTATATTCTACACGAGTCTCTTATCATTATAAAGTCTTAAATTTAATATGCGCAACGAGCTTAGTATTAAAGAGTACTTACACGTAACATGGGTATTATTAATACATCTTAGATGTCTTTCTATTTTTTTTAGTCATTTTTACTTATCCATATATTTGTAATGTTTACATTATTTATATGTATTGATATGTAGAAGTTTAAATGTGCTTTTTTTTTGTTTCTTAATTCCTTCATGTATGGGGATGAATATATTTAGCTGCATATATGCAGGTATATGCATAAATATGTATAACGAATTATTCTTATTATAACTTATAAAATTGTAAACACGAATTATACAGCTACTTAATTGCTGTTTTTGCATATACATATTTATATCAACATGGAGTGGTAAAAAAGTAAGAAAAATTGGGGGTGGGGTGCGTTTTAAATTATTTGATGTTCCTCTAATTTACGTTATATTAAAATTAATTTCGATGTATAAATGAATTAAAAAGGGATGATCGATACATCTACCGTGTGACGCCTTGTTTAATTTAAAGCGATGATCACTCATAGAGGTGCTTCATAAAGAACTGCGTCATATAAAACAAAATTTTAGTGAAATTCCTGTAACGCTTTTTTTGCAATCGAAAAATATATATTTCGCGGTGTAACAAAATGCTGTATGGCGTGGGCATTATACACATGTGCTCTTTTACTATGCTCGTGTTTCAAGCACCTAATTTTTATTGTGAAGAATTTTAAATGCTATTAACGGAATTGAGAAACTTGCGGATGTGTTATTATGAGGTGCTAATCCGTCTTCATGGTAAAAAAAAACGTCAGAAAATACAGTGTATAATACCATGATTTTTAATAGCATTGGACTAGTGGATTACTGAATTAAAAAGGTTCACGCTCATTGGAGGGGTTGATAAACGTATTTTTCCTCTTAAAAAATGATCTATTTTTTAGTTATATATTACATGCTTATATTATTGTAGTATGATACAGTGTATGCAATATATACATATGTGTATATGTACCTTTGTTAAGGTGTTCTGCGTTTGAAGACACGTCCTCCATTCTAATTAACATTGTCTCTGAAAGGATAGTCCTTAGGACATAAGCATTGACTATATTTTTGTCTTAATGCGGCATAGTAGGCAATTTTTGACACTTCAAAAAGGAACATGTCCCGTTTTGTCAATTTTGCTGTTCTATGAATACTTATGTTAACCTCTTTTTGCAGAATTTTAGCAGAGATAAGATTATAATTTAAAAATAACACGCGAAAATGTATGTACGGCATGCTTCTCCGCACGCACAATGATGAAAAAATGGTACTAAATAAGGTTGTACACGTTTTACAGACGCATCATTTTCTTAAAATTTCATTATAAGTGCATAAATAAAATGATAAGATAAAACAACAAATGCGCGTTATAAAAAAGAAAATTAAAGGAATGGCTAAAATTTAATTATTCTCGGGGGATTTTTTAGTAAATATATATATATATATATATATATATATACATATATATATTTTTTTTTAAAAGAATACTGTTCCTATGAATGGCATTAATTTTTACGCTACACAGAGATATAGCAAACCGAAGCATCCTAACAACCTTTTAGGCGTTAATTCACAATAATTTGAAAAAGTAATTGAAACATAGCCCTTATCCCATTAATTAATTACGTTACATTATGTTCTGTTTTGAAGACAGTTAATGCACCATTTATTAGTAAACCGATCGATCATTTTTACATTCTTTATTTCCTCTTCATTTTGCATATTTCCAATGGATTTTATATCAACCGTTAAAGGGAAGTTACACATGAAAATGAATTAAGTGAAATGACCCATTATGTTGATTCATAATACATAAAAAAATAAAAAAAATAGCGCTAACTAATAATATATGTAAATAAAGAGGGTTATTTTTAAAATGAATATTTATTAAGTTGTGCAAAACTGGAAAAAACAATTGTAAGCTCTATTAAAAAAAAAGGGAAATGTAAAAGTTGCAGTATATCACACTCAGATTACGTTAATCGACTTTTTCTCATTTATATTCTTTTTTAATATACATTAAATATGGTTTAGTGTACATTAAGGTTAATAATTGTTTGCACCTTTTTAAGTCCATTACGAGAGTATTTGTAAAAAAATAAATCATTTCTGGGTTGCATGTGTGAGGTGCATTAGAGAAAAAAGCATGGTGGATGTAATTTTTAAGCTAAAAAAAAAAAAAAAAGGTTTAAAATTAAAGGGTAAATGTGCTTTATAAAATATCGGAATTCCCTTTAATAAAGGAAAATAATAATAGTAATAATTTAGAAATTATTTTTTTTATTATTATTTCCGTGATATTCACCATGGAACATTAAGAATTGTAACATTTTTTTTTTGTGATATACGGAAAAGTTTAAATGGTTGCAAGAATGTTTGTTTCGTGAAACGATTACAATTGGGACAATTCTGAACTTTTAAGGAAAGATAATAATACTTGGTTTTGTTGAACAAAATAAAAATAAACGGACTTTAGGAATATTCTTTTGAAAGATTATATATATGTTTCATGGTAATATAATGTTTCATTCTGCCAAGTGGCTATTTCTTTTGTTCTTTTTTAAACGTTAGGTTTACATTTCATTAAGAGATTATTTCTCTTAACGCGATGATTGTCAATAAATATAAATTCAGAGTATATTGTTACGAAACGATCACACCTATATATGTATATATATGCATACATGTATATATATTTTTTTTGTTTTTTTTGTGTAAAACATTTTAAATGTGCATACGTTAACGGTGCTATTGCGCATCAAATCACACACATTGAAGAAACAACAATTTCGATATTAAGAATTCTCACACACATATTAATATTATGAGTAGTGAAAATGCGGAGAATAGATATTTTTTATGTTTTATTTGTTGTACGCGTTCTACCGTATATTTAGCCGCTATTATTTTTTTAGTGCTACTAGTAAGACGAAAAACATGTGTGCAGATGAGACTATATTTTTGCGTTACACATTCGTGTGAATACAACTTTTGTTAAAATTATTTAAATTTTTTTTTCGATTTTTCCGTAGAAAATATTTTCATTTGACAAAATGAACGTTTCACAGACACAAATAAGTAATCGATATTTAAGCCAGTTTTGCGAAAATAACAACTGTACGTATGATGCTTTAAAAAATAAAAATGGTAAAACGAATTTAATTGCTTCAGAAGTTGATTCAAGTTGTGGAACGCAGGAGAAAAGCGTGGAAACATATTATGAAACAAATGAGGAAAATAATGCACCAATAAAATTAAATTCTGTTGATATAGCTATAATGCGCAAAAAATGTTTTGAAGAGCACATACATTTAACCGAAGAAGAGTTATATAATTTAGTGAATACATTGGAAAGTGTCCCTTGTAAGTGTGACATGAATAGTATATGGTGGCAACTGCGTTATATTGAAGCAGGTAAATTTGATAATATACAGAATGTTTTATCAAAACATTTAAAAGTTTTGGCAGAAAAATATAAGGCAAATGATAATTTTTTGGATGGTAAATTGGAGTATTGTTCTGAAATCATATGGAGAAGAAAAAAAGAGCATGAAGTTTTTTACAATATGCGTTTTTATGCTCTACTTGATCGGGAATCTTTTGAACTGAACGAATTTGTAGATATTATCAATGAGAGCCGGGAGTCAATTAGTAAATTTGAACAAGAATTGATTAACACAAATGAATCGTTGTTCAATGAAAAAGTGAAAGAAAAAAATGATATAATTGAAAGAATTATAGACTCTTATTTTGGTAATTACTGAGATTAAAAGGGACAAAAAGGGATATGCTAAAGGGATATAATATAACCGTAGTGGCGAAATGGAGTATGCGCGAACAGACTCCGATTGGAGAATGAAAAAATAAAATAAATAATCAGTGAGCAATTTGTAGCTGCATTATCCAGAATGAGGTGCGAAGGATATGAATGGGTGGAATTAATAAGTTAGTGTGCTTAGCGAAACATTCAAAATAGGAAGTCATGTGAAAAATAGTTTTTCCCGTATAAAGTAAAAAACGAGTGAAGGAAAACCTTCTTGCAGTAGCAAATAACTTTTTCATTCTATTTTTTTTTAGTCTAAGTTTTTTTAAATGTGTGATGATTATCCGATATGTATATGATCCACGTTGATCTTATTTATTTATTTATTTATTTATTTTTTTTTTTGTGCACCTTGCTTATTTTTTTCAGTTTGTTCATTTTGTTTTACCACCTTTTTTTTATAGTTGTCCTATTAAAGCCTTTTTAGTAATAATTAAATGAATATGCTTACGTATGTACGTGTGCACGCACGTATGTATGTAACCGCTTCCGCTTAAATAGCAGTTGCAGTTAATATGCAGCCTTCCGATGTGCATTTATTCGGCACTACATATCATGTGAATATTTCGTATGTTCATTTTTGTACCGATTGTTCATATATATGACGATTTTATTCATATCCGTTTTCCTTCGCCACATACACATTCAATCTTATTTAATTATGAACACATTTAGAATGAATATGCATTCAGTTCTGTCTTATGGAGTAAAAATGTAACAATTAAACTTTATCATTTAAAATGACAATTATGGCTATCTTTTAAAGAGGTTCTGAATATTTATTCTACAAATGCGCTTCATATTACGGATTGCATATTTTTGGTGCTTAAAATATGTGGGCTTTTAATTAAACGTGTCTTCCGAGCTGTAGAATGGATTTATAACGACCATGACATTATGTGAATATCACTAAGGGCTGTTTTCACTAAATGGGCGCTTACAATGTATTGTATAATCATACTGTGCAATTCACCATATGTTTTATTAACAAGAATTTCTATCCGTTCTATTATTATATCTTTAACAACATCATCGGTTAAGTCTTGCACGTTTGTCATTACTCGAATGATTTACCTTGGCTGATAAAGTCGAGAGGTTACACATCATTTAAGTCCATTTTTGCCTTTATAGCGAACTAAGCAATGTCATGCGGGTGAACTGAGCTTTTCATATGAACGCACTCATAAATGTGAAAAAATGATGGCATATTTTTTATACCACGTAGTAATTGCTTAAGCAGTAAACCAACAATTTATGCATTTTTAAAACCAAAACAGGGGGTGTGAAGCGAAAACAACTACCATCTGAACGAAATTGTTTCTACCTTTATATCCACAACATGTTATATATTAACAGAAGTAAACATTTGTTCTTACTTTTGTTTGTTGCGTATGTTATGAGGAAAGATTAGTTAATCTAAGGGCAGATTGCGGTGGGTGGGAGTTATTTACTTTAGCCGATGGTGATACGACCTAAGAGGTAACCATAGAATATTGTAACTTATTTTTTCGTATAATACATAAAGAGAAGGAAATAATGTCCATAAAAGGAGAATTTCATTGAAAATAAAACTTCCCCCTTTAATTATACAAAGGTATAAGATACTTTATTAGGTGCTCATATCTAGAAGAAGGTAATAGTTTACACATAATTGTTATGTATCTTTCGAGTTGCATCGTGTGAGCTTGTAAGGACAAGACATTTTTAGTCCCCTTTGTTAACCATGGATTAACAGCATAAATTGTTTTCTTAAATTATTTATAAGTCTTTCTAAAACTTCATTCAGTAGTGAGCATATGACAACATTTCACATAAGAAGTAACGTAACGAAATGGTGGAAGAACAAAAATTCATATATAGTCAATATCAGCTATTGTGCAAATACGTGTTGTGAATTTATTTAATGTGAATATTGTTTTTACGATTAAATTATCATCTTAGAAAAGTAGAATGAAAAGTTTTATAGACCTAGTCATTTATAAAGAAGTAATTTACTCACTGCTGCACTTAATTAGCATTTCATATGTTTGTTAAAATTTTAACACTTTATAGTGTCATTATGTGTAAGGAATCCCAATTGAGCACATTTTAGAGGTCATTTTCAGTAGGCCTCTTTTCAAATATAGCCCGTAAATAATAATACATTTATTCATTAATGCAAATAAAAAATGGGTAGCGTATATTTCAATATTATATTCTTATAATAAGTACAACTGTTATAATTCAGATTGCTTATTCTGAAGCCACTTAGGATGATTTACTACTACAAGTTTTCGATTGAGATAGATGCCAAAATAGACAATTACGAACCCAGTAGGATTTAGTAATACAGAAGAAATACTGAGTAAAGTGCCCCATTTGCATACGGCAAAGGGCTAATTAATACGATTTAATCTTAGGGATAAAAATAGGCAACAAAAACATACAAATCACGAAAGCTGGATAATTCGCCCGATAAAGAAACTGTTCTATGATTAGAGCTAATAAAATAGGGAAAGCTAACACTAGGCAACTGCTACTTAAAAAATAGCATATAAACAATTGTTGCTGGCATCTTTACAACATTTTGTTCCCTCATTCGAATTATTAATTACGATTTTAGATTTATACATGTTGACAGATAGAAAAATGTCAATTTATTTATTTTCCATTTTGTGTTTTCATACTGTATGACATTTTCTGAAAAGAAATGAAGCTTGCAAAAGACACTTTTTTTGTGTGTCTTTCTAACAGTTTAATGTTAACAACTTATAAGATATATGAGTCTCTACTCCTTTTTGTTACGCGTTACACAGTTAAATGGAAGAAGCAATATAAATAAAAATTATTTTTCTCATATAAATTTTAAATGCAATGGGAGTAAGTGAATGTGGATTCTTTTAATTTATAGGTACGGTTCACCTTTTTATATAAAATAACATAATACGGTATGTTTCAGTTATACGGGTAACATGGTTGCGTTCTATGAAAAGTAAATTTTATGTGGTCTTACAAAAAATAAACAAGTAAAAACATTGAAGCAAGATATTTTTATAAAATCCAAGTAGAATACGAATTTCAGCGCATATATAAAGACAAAAATAAAGAACATTCAAAGTGAGAGCTTAATTTAAAACAATATTTTTTCATTTTTTAAAAATTCGAATTATTTTCTTAAACTAAGACAAATTTAAGAGTGAAAGGACTGCGCTTTTTCAACGAGATAAGAAAAACACAGGGGGAATTATTCCTATAGTAGAATATCCTTGTATATATACTAAAATATATACGTAGCTGTTTTCCCATTCTTTTCAGATGTATCCATGAAATCGCGTTACATTAAATGAGTTTTTACTGCTACCGTGAGGCTATTAATCTGTTGTGGTGTACAAAAGGTAACCACTGTTAGCATTCCTTCATTATAAAGTTTAAACGAATAGACTATGATAAGACAAAACAATTCGATACATATATATATGCTTATTTAAACAGGGTAATGATAAATTTCGTTTATGCATTCAAAATGTGTTTTGAAAAATTTGCAAAAATAGAACATTTCAAGTAGGAAAATAATTTATTTAAAATATAAGAAGATTGTGAATAAAGAGGTCATAATTTTGTTTTTGATTTTAATTTTTTTCAGGGTATTGAAATTTTAAAAACCCTATCATTTTACATGAATACGTTTATTAAAATTATCAAAAAAAAATTGTAATTTTTCTGTTTGTGTCAATAAGATTTTTATAAAGAAGTGTAAGCAATATTTATTAGAAATATATATACATAAAAGTGCATTTTTTTTAGTCCGCACTTTTGTTAGTACTATACAAATTATTTTTCTTAGGGGTTATTTCACTTTAAGAATTTATCCTTAAGTGTTAATATAATTAATAATTTTATAAATGAATGATATGATATACAGCTTAATTATAATTTTAAAACCAAAGCAGCTAAAGGAAAAAGGCCTTTTAAATGAAACATATATAATTCGATTTATTTTTACCATAAAGTCTATTATAATTTACCCCCTACGCCTTACTATGTGGTATTGGCAGAACTAATGTTGTGATCTCAAAAAAAGTATCATATATATGTAAAATATATATATCCTTAATTTTCTTATCTATGTTTTTCACGCGATTAGTACATAAAAAGTAATGCGCGGAATTTATAGGAACAGCTAAAAAAAAAATTTACGCATGTAAGTACCGAGAAAATACTTTTTTATGTTGTATATGTTTTTTGTCTTCCCATTTTTTATGTTTCTAATTAAAAATAAGAAAACGATAATTTAATATATTATTATGTTTAATGCTAAAAAAAAGATCGTATTGTATAAAACTTTGCTATACATGTTAATTGTTCTAAATTGTAATGCTTAGTAAATGTATATTATTTTAATTTTATTATAAATAATATTTGAACTGCGAGCTCTTATTTATAGTTGGAATAGTTGAATTTTTTTTTTTATTATTATTTTTTTTTTTTTTTTTTATATATTATACAGCAGTTACGACATATATCGTATACTTAAAAATCCGAAAAAAAAAAAAAAATTGTGGTTTAATAAAAGCTATACAAGTTAGTTATTGCTTATATTACATTATATGTAAAAATAATTTTAATTAGTTTCTTTATTTCATTATTTTGTTCGGCTTTAGTTAAATTTCATTCTTTGTTGTTTTTTTTTTTTTATATAATTAAGTTTATAAATATATATTTATATATATTTGCATATTATTGTATTTAAGCAAAAGTAAAAATAATAATTAATTAAAAAGGAACTTTTATTTTTGTATATTTAATAAAATTACGTTATATGAACGTCAAATAATTATATTATATATATATTAATAGAAAAGAAAATTTGAAGTTGTTCACAAAAAATATAAACTCTACATAAAAATTGTTTTTAAATAATTTTTCCCCCATGTCATGGATATTACTTGACTTTTAAAATAAAAATTTAATTGTTTTTTTATTTTAAAAAAATTAAGTATAAGAAACATGGGAGTGTACAATATTGGCATTAGTATTTATTATTAAATATGCTGATATCAGTAAAAACAGGGTAGATAAATATACTATTCCTTTAAAAGATGAGTACTAGGGAAATGTCATATATGCGAAAATAAAAGGAAATATGTACCATTTTTTGGCCAAGTTTTTTATATGTAAACTCTTATTATGTGTAGTCCTAAATCCTTATAATGTAAGGCTTACAAAAGATTAGAAGACTGCATATATATATATATATATCGTTTTCAGATGCCTTTCTACATATAGACATAATTTCATCAATACATAGAACGCGTATATTACCTCATATTATTTAATCTCTAACCTAATTTTTAGGGTACCCTTGCTATATATCCTGAGAATAAAACAAATCAAGATGGCTCGGTAGAACTCGAAACTCGGAAGGCGCAATATGCGCCTTCGCAAAATAAAGTACGCTGGTCAAAGGAATTTGAGAACTCTACAAAATTAAAGAAGAAATATTCGAACAATGAAGCAAAAAAAGTAAAAAAAGTTAAAAGAAAAGACGTACAGAAAAAACAACCACCACCACCACCACCCCCTGTAGACGCATCGAAAGGGCAGCAGTCTGTGTTAAATGAATTAAAAGAAACATTATTGGTCAGACCACAGATAATTGAAACAATGTTAAAAAATTTAGAAGAAACTTTGCTAGATAATAAATTAATAGCAGAATCCAAATTAAACGAAGTAAAAGAAGTCCTATCTGATAGTGATCAAATGGAAAAAAAAAATGTCCTAAAAGTGCTAAAGGAAAACTTGTTAAGCAACCCATCCATAAGAAATTTAATGTTAAAGGAATTAGAAGACATTCTGCTAGGAAATGAATTGAACACAGAATTTATTTTAAATGTATTAAATAAAAATAAGTTTAGTAATAGAATGGCGTATTTGTCTTTGTTAAATATATTTGGAAGAGTTATAGTATCTAAAAAATTAATGGAAGAATCGAAGTTGAAAGAATTAAAAGGAGTTTTGTTAGGCAACAACCCTATAACAGAACCCCAATTACATGATTTAAAAGTGTTGTTAGTTGATATATTATATAATATTTCTAATTCAAATAATAAAGTAGAAACAAAAACAGGGGATATCATTAATAATGTTCCTGAAATTGACGCGTATTATTTTTCACAAAGTTTTGATTCTCCAACCAATATTGATATGAGGTACCCTAACAACTTATTGCAAAATGTTGGTTCTATCAAAAATAATAACTATGTGTCCAAGAGGGAATCGTTCAATAGAGAACAATTTATAAGGAAAAATAATCTAAAAAGGAGAGACAATTTATCTCTTAAACATGGTTCCCTAAAGAAAAAAGATTTGAACTATAAAAAGAGTGTGTTGCAAAAAGATGATTTGGTAAAAGAGAATAACCTGCTAAAACAGAAGTTCTTGAAAAAGGAGGATTTTATACAATCGCGTAGAACAATAAACCGAAATAATTTAAAACAAAAAGGGGACTCTACAGTGAGTGTTGATATGCGACACAAAAAGAATTTATTGCAAAAGGACATTTCTGTTGATAGGGATAATTTAATCCAAAGAGAGTTCTTAAAGAAAGATGATTTTATAAGGACAAGTAATCTGAAAAGAAAAACATTTTTTCCTCCAAAATTTGATGATTCTGTAGATGACACTCCAGCTATAGACAGAAGGGAAATATTACAAAAAAATCATTTAATAAAGAAAATCGATATAAAAGATATTAAGAAATCGACACCAAAGAGCGATTCCTTGGAAAAAATTGATGTGGAAATCAGCCCAAAGGACAAATTACCAAAGAGTGATTTGGCAGATAAAATTGATAAAAAAAAAGTCGAGCAAATCACGAAAAAGAAACAATGGACTATAGAAATACATATGAGTCAAAAGAAGGAAAAAGATGAAACAAAAACTAAAAAAAAAAAGAAAACTACTACTATCAGCACGCATATGTGTGAGAAGACCAAGAAAAGTGAACTAATAGACATTGATGATTCTAAAAGTAAAGATGATAAAATAGGAGAAGAAAAAGTCGCAAAGGGGAAAAAATTCATTGTAGATATACATATGGACAAAAAGAAGAAGAAAAAACCAATAATAAAAAGAAAACCATTGGTGATTGAAGCGATTATGGAGAATGTGTTTCCAAAGAAGGATCTTGAAATGTTAAGAAAATTATATGGCTCTAATGTAATTGATGTGGACGTCAGAGATTCCGTATACCAAGCGACAGAAGAAGCACTTTTCGAAAGTGTTCTTGCAAACGTTAGAAAAAAACCTAGTAGAAAAGTTCAAATTTTACGAAAAGTGGGTATTTATGGAGTAGCGCCACTACTTGCTATAGGAGCAATAATAGGCTTTTCAATAGGATATGTGGAAGTAATGAAGGTACATCTTGTGTGGGACTCTCTAGCTGTAGGTGTTCAAAAATCTGTAGATGTGATTGTAGATAAAGCACCTGTAATTGTATCTGAAATTGGAAAGTGTGCGTCTGATACAATGAATGCAGCAACGACTAGTAATTCTATTTGGGGTTTAGTGGTGTCGGCCGTATTTAATGTTGCGCAATGCGTAACAAATACTTTCGTAGAAACGACAACTACCGTTATCAATGCCGCACTTGAAGGTGCTACTGCAGGTACTGCATATGGTACAGCATACGGTGTAATGCAATCAATGTTCCCATCATTTATAGCTCTTGGAGTCGCAGTCCTTATTTATATTATATATAGAATAATCGTATACCTAGATAAAAAAGGCAAATTGGAATGGTATCATAGATATGAAAGGAGATTTATAAAAAATATAAAGAAGAAATATAATAAATTTAGGATGGCTATAAAAAAAAAATAGTATATAAATTATCTGTCCGAAATTAATACATATATAAAAAATAAAATGTATATCCTAACTTTGCTGTGTTTTAAAACATTAGTATCATAGGTTATGATATATGTATTTATTTAACATTTTTTTAATTTTTTTTTTTTTTTTAATTTTTCACACTTGTTATTCGCATTATTTTGTCAGAATAATATTTAGTCATTATAAATTGATTTTCTTTGTTAATATTACATGTATTATTTATAAGTACACATGAGAGATTAGTTTATATTCTCATTGTTTGGGTGATATTTTGTATATATATTCATATAATATATATTTGCTTAAAATATCATTTCTCTTTAGCTTGTAAATATATGTATATGACAATTTAAAAATATTTTTTAGTTAAGAGTCCCCCTAGCTTATTATATTGAATAAATTATTTCATTCTTTTGTATGATATTTAGGCAGTTGCATTTGTTACATTGTTTTCGTTTTCGAAAAATTTTCATTGTCGTTCAATTTTAAATAGTTTTATCGATAATAACTATAAACTTTAATCATCACTGTATATATATATATATATATATATATATAAGTGAATTTAAATTTTATCGAATTCAATATTTAATAATTATTTATATTGCAATGCACCAGGTGTATTATGAATTAATGAAAAATATGTAAAGGACACATCTTGCAATTCCCAATTATTTGGTAGGATGGCAGATATAGAAGAAGAAAATGATTTTGTGCGATTATTTTGAAAATTATGAAGGTACAATAAGCAATAATCCAGATAAAGGTAAATGCCAAAATGGTTACGCACATACTTTTTATATTGATAAAATGTATCTAAAATATTTTATCGATAGTTATGATTTTTGCTGTGACTACTAAAATATGTATTACTACTGCTATTGCTATATTAATTGTGATGATAAATATGAACCGAATAAAGTTTTACTTATGTTACGAAGTTTAAATGATATATTAAATAGAGAAGGGACGAAGCCCCGAAAAATGTTACACCTAGAGAACCTGAAGCACCTGTGAATTCTCATTCGTAAGATAATGGGTCACAAAAGATAGGCGAAGTCGAGGCATTTACTGTTGTGTCCTTTGCCTTTATAGAAGCTGAGGTAATCATTGATTCCTCTAACATTATATAAACGATATGTAATACATCAAACGCAAATTATTTTGGTCAAATCGGCATAGCTGCTGTAATACTGGGAACAATTTTATTTTGTTTACGTTTACCATAGGGGGGGAGTAAATTCAGTCGTAACATATAAGTATTTTATGTTAATATGTATAATTTATATCTTTCTTAAATTGTAATTATGATGTAGATACATTGCTCGTTTTACGTTTTACCCTTATGTAATAGATTACTCCATTTGGATCTACGTTAAAAAAAAAGGAGATAAAATACATGAAAATATAGAAGTAATAACTGCGATAATCTTGAATAGGAATTGTCATCACGCGAGTTAGAATCTGTGATGATATATTCATTGAAGAGACAACTATACATGGATTACCATCGTACTTGAAGATGATTGTGCTAGTTATGCATATGATTCAAAATCGTTTAGAAGGGTTACATAGAGAGAAATACTGCCTCAGCAGAAGCGGTAAATTCGTATTTAATAAAAATGAGAAAAAAAGGTATTACATAAGAGAAGACAATAAAAACGAATCTAAAAATTATACAATCGAGATGGGATAATTCTGAGAAATGCCTTATTTTTGTAGATATAACTTGTGTAAATGCTCATAAGCGGAAAATAATTAAAAATGGGGGATCGCGTCTTTATATAATATAATATCATATAATATAGAATGCCCGGCCAGAACTGATATTAAATTTCATATTAATAAACGAACTAGCGGGGGAGATACATATTGTATGTATAATAAAGGGCAGGCCAAAAGGAAAATTTTACAAGAAATAAGGAAAAATATTAATACAATATTAAAATATAAAAAAGCAAAAATTGATCTACATAGTTCGTGTTGAAATTCATGATAGGAATTTTTTACTAAAATAAAAGGTGTTCCTAATTTGTTATATTTAGAAAACTGAGGAGGAAAATATTAATCATCTACAAATGAGACAAAATTTTTTAGTGAAAATATGACCAAATGGTGCATCTCACCGTTTTCGAAAATGAATCCTTCCTTGGACAAGCATTAGCATGTGCACATACAAATGTAATTGAAAAATAAGAGGAAATGTCTTTCCATTTTTACGTTCTATGCAGAACATCTAAATTTTACTAATTTTTCTATTTTTTTGGCATGTTCATTTTTGCGTCATTGTTTTTGATTGAATAACTTATTATAGTCGAAAAATTCCCCTGTTTCAGTATTTCATTGTCAATAATGATTCTTTTTGTGCACAGGTTGTCCATGAACTTAGTTTTTAGGATTCATCTTAATTTATCATTATCATTATAAATTAAATATTTTGATTAATTTGTTCACATATGTTTGCAAATGTAGAAAAAACATTTTCTATTTAACAAAACACGTATGACACGTAAGAAATTATATGTTGCATAAAATAAATGAACATTTTATTGTTTACAAATTTACACATTATATAATAATTAATTTTGAGAGCACGTCATTTCATCTGACGTTTTGCTTTCAATATATGTACTGTATTTATATATATCTCATTCATTCTGTAAACACTACCACAAGGTTGTTTTAAACAAAAATATGCGGTCGGTACTTTACTATGTAAATAATATATATAAACCACAAAAATTAGAGGATTTTTTAACAGCTATTATTTTATACAATATTTTTCAAAAAAGAAAAAATAAATAATATATTTGTGTAATATAAACAGTTATGTTCACACGCCTTTAACTTTAGAATTTTTTCAGTGCGGGAAAAATGCTGCGTTTTACATTACACAGTAAAATAATATATATAAATAAACATTCTAAGTCTTTTACTAAACAGTACATAAGGAATCCATAAATTTGCGATTTTACTCAATGTGCTTTCTAAATAGTCTTAAAAATATGTTCCATTTCAAAATACCTCTTCTACAGAATGAAGGCGTGTTATGATCATTCGTGTTTATGAGGAGATTATTTTGGTTTGTTGGCATCTGTTTACTTTATCACAATTTACACTGCTAAAATTGTAAAGCGCGCTTCCAATCAGGGATATTGTTTGATATTTTTTTCTCCTGCGAGTGTGAAATGTTTAAGAAGCTATATACACATTATGCTAGTACTATTTCTTTCCTTCTTCCTTTTTGATCATTTCTAAGTTGCACATTTTAGTGTTGCTATAACAATTTAATATTTACGTGGCATAAAATTTATAATATATGTTATGTCCGTATCATACAAAACATTTTTGAAAAATGTGCAAATTTGTAGTATCTACCAGCAGAAATGAAGCTTTAAGCCTTCTTATCATTTACTTCAATTTAACGTTACCAATCATTTTCTTTTTTTTTTTTAAATTCGTTCGAATAAATTTTTAAGGTAAGGTGAAAAATTAATTAGCAACCCATTTTAGGTAATATGCACACATTTCGTCGTTTTACACTGCTTAGCCAGTTTAATAAAGGCTTCCTTAATAAAATTGCAAAAAATATTATTTTCAGCTACTAACCATTTATCCATTTCGTTATTTTTATTCCCCCTTTTTGTATAATATTATTTTATATAAGCCTTATGCTACGTTTTAACAGTTTTTCCACTATATGAATTTTCTTACATTTGAGAATGTATAATCTTAATTATTACAGTTATAGTTTAATATGCCAAGGTCAGTAGAACTTCTACACACGGCCAATATGTATCTGTGTTTATGTATATCCCTTTACATGTACAACTTTTATTTGTCTGTACTATAATAGGTAATTTGTTTAATTTTATATATATCGTTTATAGGCAAATAACTTACAATTTTATTGATATTATATGCATTTATTTGGAATTCCTCGTGATAATTTACTCCTAATTTTATGACATAATCTATATTATTTTATCAATAATATATGACACGTTTGGACAAAATGATTATCATCATTTATTGAGCATTATTTAGATGTATTTATTTTTATCCGCCGTATTGAACAATTGCCGCGTCACATTTCGCTTTCTTATAACGATTTATTGAAAGAATTATTTCTGTGTGCTTATTAACATAGTTGTTCTACATCACCTAAGGTTTTTTCTAAGATTACCACTATGAGAATCATGCAGGGTAATAAGGTATATTCCTTGTGCTGTTGAGATCATATGAATCAGTATATTCTGAATCGTAATTATAAGATGGTTCTCTGTAATATTCGTTAAATCGAGGGGTAGATCGCCTTTTACGTCGCGCTCGCCTCATCATCCAGGACCCGAAAGATGTAAACTAGAAAGTAAAGGAATAGACATGAAATACAAATGTTTTTAAACAATTTATTTTTAATAACAACAATATATAAATGCTTACGCAAAATTGTCGTGTTTGCAAAAGTTATTTTTATTTACATCAATTGTAAACGAAATGGTGAGCAGTAGCAATATTACTGAAAGAGCAATTAAAGGAAGATTGATAGTTGCACGTTCTGTAGGCGAAGTACTGGTTTCGAGATCATCGCCAGCAGGTTCCAAATATTCTTGATATGAAGCTTCCTGATGTGGAGTTGTCCGATATAGAGATGCCTGGTATGGATATGCTTTATATTGATTTTCCTCATGTGGATCTTCCTCATGTAGATCTGCCTTACGTGGAGCTGCCTTATGTAGAGCTGCCTCATATGGAGCTGTCTGATATGGAGGTGCCTGATATTGAGCTGCCTGACGTGGAGCTTCCAGACGTGGAGCTTTCAGACGTGGAGCTTTCAGACGTGAAGCTTTCAGACGTGAAGCTTTCTGACGTGAAACTTCCGGATGTGAAGATGCCTGACTTGAAATTTTTTGTTCTTGATTAACCCGATAAGGGGATGCAGCAACCGGTTGAACTCTAGGTTGATACAATTTTGTTGTTCTTGTTTTTACATACTCAAGTTTTCCATCGGGAGACATTTCAAATGTGCATGGTAAGTTATCTAAAAGGGTCCTAGGATCAAATTTTTTATATTTTTCATAAGAACTTGAATATTTATCCTGGGGTTTATTTAAATTAAGTGTAAGGAACTGATTATACAAATCACTTTTATTTTCAAGATAATCATAATATTTACCGCAAGTAGAAAAACTATGAGTACAACTTTTCTTAAGAGTGTTATAATCTTCACAGTATTCGTAAAATTCCTTTCTCACTTTCCAATTATTATTATCATCATCATCATCAAAAACAGTGACAGGTTCAGGCTGACAATTATTTAAATTTCTTCTAAATGGAGAGCTCACGAAATCTTTCCATATACTTGTAAGTTCTTTATAAATATTTTTTCTTTCTATTTCTTCAAATCTTGGAGTAAAAACTTTTTCTATTTGATTATACAACCAGTAACTCAAAAGTTTATAATGATTGCAAGGAACAGATTCATTGACATTTATTTGAGAGTTGTGATTTAGATTTTTTAGAAGATGTCGACAAAGTGATTTAACACTTTCGTTATGTTGGTAATTGGAATTCCCTAAAACACAGTATTGATCATATTCATCTAATGAATACATGTACTCACCCAAACTTTTATAAAACGATTGCGAAGGTAAATCTTCAGAACAAGGTTCCTTTAATTATATATAAAAAATAAAGAGTTATAAATATTTATATGTTTGGGGAAAGGAATACTTCATTATGCACATAACACGAAAAAGAACACATAAATATAGAACAATATATAATAATAATTAATGATCAATGTATCGTTACCTCCATTGTTTTGTATTTTTGTTTTTATTGGTGGTTAGGTCATATAATATAGACTTAGTTTTTAGCTAGTTGGCAAAGTAAAATATATATGTATTTATTATTTGAAAACTCAAATTATATAGTACTCTATTTTGCGCAACAAATGCGCAAGTTTTTAATTTGGTTTTCTTAGTAACATTTTTTATATATACTATTCCAATTAATGGAAAATGTGTATATAATATGGATTTAGGTGATAGATAAAATAAAAAACGTTTATAGGATTAGCTCGTTTTAATTGTGTACAATAGAAATATGTATTATATATAAGAGTAAATATTCGAAGTAAAAATAGAAATAAATTGATTCTGAAAGGGTTATAAAATTTATTTAAAACATATATATTAAGTAAAACATTATGTAGAAAATGATTAAAATATTAACCGTACAGTGCATGGGAGAAATGCGCGATGTTTTACTTTTTTATAAGTAGTTTTGTTTGGATAACTGATAAAAGAGAATAATGAAGTGTTCTTGAATTAACTAAGTAAATAGATTGGTAGGAAAAAAAAAAACAAATTAATGAAAGGAAAGCACTACTTTGTTTTTTTATTATGGAATACGATTAATTTTACCTCCATTTTGTTATAATAATAAAACAATTGCAAAAAAAAAAAAAAATTGATAAAAATAAATAACACAATGACAATAATTTACTGCATTTATTAACCAGGAAAATACTCTCTTGTGAATAATGAGAGAATTCCAAAGAATTGTTTTTATATCCGCATGAAATATTTTTATAAAGGGGGGGGGTAGTATTTTTATTAATTATTGTGTGCATTTTGTAGAAACATCAATAAGTAAAAGCAATTTTAATATAAACTGTTCGGCAATAAATATTTTTTGTTTGTATAGAACATTAAATAAATGTTAGGATTATCTTTCAAATGATATAGAAAAAGTGGAAGCTTAAGGAAAGATAATATTTCAGTCATATTTTTTTTTTTCCAAGAGCTGTTCATGCATTTATACATATTATCAGAATTTATATTTTGTTCCATTACGTACACAATTTATTTTTGTATTATTTGAATTAATTTCTGTTCACATTATGATTTGCAGTATTTTTTCAAATTTAACAATTAACCTTAATAAAGCATTGCATCTGTTTTGTTCTTTTCTTTGGATTTGCTATAATAACTGCTATATGACTCTCGCATTATTATATTAGCACTAAAGGAGTGGCATATTTGCACAGTGTTCATCGTTTGTATAATATATTTTTTTGTAGAAATAAAATTAGTCATATAGTTCAACTATTCGTTAGAAAAAAATATGTATCAGGTAAGGTGATTTGTTTTACGAGATAGGTCTTCTTTCATTAAAATGCAATCACATTTTTAATAATTTTACATATATGTTTTTCCACGAATTTCCCAAATAATAATATTATCGACCACTAAATACGTAATAGGAGTAGCAATAAAACAACAAATACAGTTATGCTCTTTGTAGAACATTCTACAAGAAAATATAAATGTTGGTTCAGAAATAAAATGAAAGACGTGTTTATGAATGAAGTGGACATATAAACAATAAGTACATTTCAATGATGGCATTGGAAATGTTGCACCATTATATAATTTACTTTTTTTTTTATTCGTTTTTCCGATGCTTCTCTATATTTAGAGGCGAATAAAAAATGTAGGAACATTTAGTATAATACATATATAAATTAATAATAAACAGAATAGCAAATTGTTATTCATATTTATAACAAATTTGTTCTCTTGTAGCATAAATTTGTATTTTATAAATCTCGTTATGTGATGTGTAGCTGTTTTCATTATAAAAATTCATCAACGTAATCCATATTTGTTGTGTGTATTAAAGCATATTATTTTACAATGCTATAACAAAAGGTTATGTTTTATAAATAATATAGTTCTTAAAAAGGATTATATTAAATATAAAGCGATAAGACATGTTAATTAACTAAAAAATTACTAAAAAAAGGAAAAGAACACAAAAATTTTAAATTAGATAAACGGGAACATGTAATTAAGAATAGCTGTGTTTAGTAAACTAATTAGCATGTTACCACATTTATGATGAACGGGTGCACTGTTGTCTTGTACTAAATGGTAGTGCAGTGCAGAGTTAAAAAAATATGAATCTACTGATTAATAAATAACAGACTAGTGCTATGTAACTAATCATTTTATCAAAAAAATAGTTATATAATGTAACAACGTAACGTTGGTTAGGGCGACACGTACTGTTGTTTTGTTGTAGAGAACACAAGCAAAAGCGATAAATGAAAGTTTGATCCGAATAAATTAACTTTTGCTCATGTGTACTGAAGGAAACATACTTAAAATTTATCCTTAGAATTTTGTTGAAGAGTAAGAAAAATGTAACCATTCTATACAGGTGGTGTTTTCGTAGCAAATTTATACTAAAATTTACGTTTTGGTGAAAACTAATTTTTTCATATTTCTTGTCCTTTCATCATAAAATGAACTACTTTTTGTAATTTTATGTTATGAATGTTGTCCTGTGAAGAAATTTTAGAATTGATGTGTGCTAATAACGCGCTCTTTTTATCTTGCTCATTCTTTTTTAGTTTATTTATGTGTATTATTTTACTTTTATATTTTTTCCTTTTACTTATTAGGTTCACTCGATTTGATTATTACCAAAATATTTCATTATATTCATTTAAGGGTGCACCATCTGAATATTTTACTTTGAATTTGTTCTATACTTTCACATCTTCCATATGAACTGAGGTTGTAAAGTGTGAATACTTCTTTTTTCTCGGTACATTTTATCATTCCATTTTTTACTTATCCTATGTGTCTTGGGGCCAGTTTGACTGTCCTAATGGTCCATATGCTGTGTAGATATTTTGTGCTCTAATATTTGACTGTCCGTATAGTATCTTCTGTAATTCTGCATTTACTTTTTGTCTTTTTTTCCTTTTTTTTCTACTGAACATAAACCCCAAAGATGTGTACTATAAAATGGAAACGACCGGTTTTAAAAAATGAATTCGTAATTAAAATAAATGATTATAAATATATTAATTCCGCCAATCATACGGATATTTTTATTATAAAAGATTTTCTATACCTTTAAAAGAAGCCAAAATAAGGAAACTAATGCCAAAATTATTAAAATAGACATGGTATACGTTTTAGGGGGAACCCCCCAGAGTAAATACTCATGTTCTTCCTCTGTATTTCGAGCTGTATGAAGAGCACTATCATTATCCATTGTAGCGTTTTCTTCATTAGAATAACTAACAGAGCCATAGGTAGCATCTCTTTCATGAGAGGGATGAGAATTTTCATTACTATGATGATTACTACTGTGTAAATTATTTCCTTAGTGTTGTGGTTCCTGAACATATTTTAGTGTTACAGAGTCTTTCATTTCTCCTGAAGATGGATGATCTGCATGATTTCCAAATGTCTGTGTTTCTTTTAGGGTCCCTAATAACTGTTTTTATTCAGGTTTCCCTGTTTCAGAAACTAGCTCTAGTGAGGGGAGTGCAGTAACAGGAGTACTAATGCTAAGGACAGATTGATGGTTGTCAGCAAATTGATAAGTTCTATCATTCGATATTTCTGAAGAAATCATATAAGGCGGATTTTTAGATGGTTTATAGAGCAGTTTAAAATGAGTCACAAATTTAGGATCATTAGTATCAATTCCATTATCAACAATCTCATATTGGTTAACAATATATCCGCGCATATTAATTTTGTCTAAGACGTATTGATCAGTTTGATATGATTCTTGGCTCATATCAGACCTATCTTCTATAAGTGAAGCACTATGAGAAGAAACGGTTCCATTAGCTATGGATTCTTTTGCAGAAATTAGTGTTTGGGGGGCAGTAGCTCCTGGAAGGGTTGAAACAGAAAGGTGTGTATTATTCCCAGGCGGTGGATCTGAGGTAACACCTGAAGCATTTGGCAGTATTTGTTGTAACGATTCTGGCCTCTCGCTTCCTCTTTCTGAGCTTTCACCAGTATGATGTTGTTGATTATTTTCTGATAACCTTTTAGGATCTGGAGATTCTGCTGCGGTTAACTTCTCTGTATGGCTTGACGTGGTTGCGTTTGACTCTTCTGGTGATATTACTTTTTTATCGCAAGGCGGTCCTTTACACAATTCATTTGTTTCAAATTTTAATTTATCTCTTTCTTCATCCTGTGTAGACTCCTTAGAACATTTAGGATATTTCGTAGATTGATTTAATAATTCGGTTATTTTCTTTTTTATATTTAATGAATATAGCATATCAGGATACTCATAACATTTTTCATAAGATTCATTTTGTTAATCTAAATATTTTTCTAAATTGTAACATTCATTAAGAATATTTGCATCATCAGTATTATCAAATTTTGTTATTCTGTTTTCAATTTGTTCTGAAATTTCCACATATAAATTTGTACATTCTTCCTCATCAAACTGCGTATTGGGTTTATAACTCACAAATTTCACTGTAGTTGACATTTTCGCTCTGTTAATTCATATTATAATTTTTTTTTCCTTTTTTTCTTCCAAATTGGCATTTTGGAAGAATAATTAATTGCATGGATGTGGATACATCTACAGTTGGTAATTTTCCCTTATAGATTAATTAATTTCGATTGTCATGCTTAAGCGGTAATTAGTAACAACCTTAGTAATATATGCAAAACATTGTGCTCTGATTAATAAATCATATTTTTAAAAACTAATTATTATATTATAGTTGTAATAATTAATTTAGTAGTTGTAAAATTAGTGATAAACCATTATAAAATAACTAAGCTTGGTAATATGTTTATTTTTCACATGTAGCATCTTTACGTCTTAAATAAATGAGGGACTACCTTTTTCGATTGGATAATAGAATTAAATTATTTTGATATGTACACTTGTTACGTTTTACTGTTAATATCATTTATCGAAGGGTCAAAGTGCTTAAATGATATGACGCTGTGGTGCCAATTTATGGCTTAATAGGATAACTGCGTATTACTTGAAAAATAATCATTTGAGTTTTTCTTGTACATATAAATGCTGTCGATTTTTCTGGAAATATTTCTTTATAAATACAAATAGAATTCTCACATGTCCACGTATTCTACTTTATATTCATATAATTACTTTCTATGAAGGCATAATTGTATACTATGAAGCATGAGCAAAAAAAACAACCCACTACTGCTTTCGTTAACTAACCAGTCATGTTAGAACTAAAAGCAATTATTTAAATTTAATTTTAAATTTACTAATTTTATATAAAAAAAGTAATTAAATTGGTTATTCTAAAAATTAGAAATAAAGTAAAAACAGAAAAAACGATTAGGGTAAATGCATCTAATAAAGAGAATTCCAATTCGGGAATTAGGACAAATTTATCAGAATAAAAAACAAAACGTCTTAATTTTTCAAAAATTTACGCTATATTTGCTCTAATAATTTGTATAAGACAATAAAAAAGATGAACCAAATGCATTGGAAATTGTTATTTATTTTTTCCTATATTAAGACTTATTCGTGTTAATACTTGTAAGAAAATATCTTACAAAACAAATTAAGAATTTATAAACTTTAAACTGCGTATATATTTTCAAAACATAATTTTATTCTTTACATTTTTGTCCGCTATAATTATTATACAATTGAGAAATTATAGATTATATTACCCAAATATGTAATTTAAAATACTAAAAATTATCCGAAATATGTTGGCAATATATAGGGAATAAAAAAAAAAAAAAAAGGAAGACAATTTTATAAGAAACAGTGGAAACGTTTTTACTCTCTATATAATAATTAATTTGCTGTAGGAACGATGCATTAATTTATGTTAGTGAAAAATTATTAATTATATTCATTACAAATTTTTAATTTGTATTTTTTCCCATTTTTTTATAGCAGTTCCTTTTATTCTACATAGAATATGTAATATGTCTAATTTATGTTGTTAACAGTACTATAAACAGTGCTATGTCGTTGTAAAAATTAAGAAATTATGGAGTACTAATTCGCTTAACGTTTTTAAGACACTCATGTTTAGAAAAATTCCAATGGGATATATAAAACAGATAGATAATTTCCTATAATGATAATTCTACTCAAATGTATTAAAGTGACAAATAGCAATAATAGTAAAATGAGAATTGCACTTATAATAAATTCGCAAAATAAATCCTTTAGTAATTAAGTGATCGCATTTGTATTAAATTAACATATTTGGATGAAAAATTATTAATATTATTCACACATAATTTTTACGTTTTACTCTATTTTTGGTCTTTCATTTTGTTTACTTATAATTTTTACGTAATTCCCCAAATGTTATCCATTTTGTGTTAATATACATTAGTTAATAGCAATACGTGTAGAATAAATAACAACATTTTGTTCCCTATTCGGACGTGTTGTATGTTTCAATTTTCTTTATTTGAATATGGGACTAACATGTTGTGCAACGAGGTTCAGCTTGTCCAAATTAAGCGAAAATGGCTGTATATTATAACTTCCTAAAATCTATCATATATGTATAAGAAGATGTGTAAGAAGAGTTTCAACAAATTTGTAAAATAATATACATTTTATGATCAAATGGTATTTATTTTTATCTAATTGTTGCATTTTTCTGCACTTTTTTATAATGCTTAACGGAAGCATCTATTGGTTCTACCTTACATTTTACATATGACACATTTTTCCTTTATATTATGGCATTTAATATGAAAATTGCCATATTGCGTGTATTAAATTTTCACTTCGACTATTGCGGTCATTATATAAACGCTATTATACATTGTAACCGGGCATACTTGTGAAAGCATTTTACTTCTCCTGTTATGGTTGCTTCACGTGTAACGTTACAATTCCCTCGTTTTCCGTAACACTGATTTTGTTGATCGCATAATGGATTAAACTTAATGCCATTTATATTTCTACAAATTTAAAGTAAATTGGTGGAGGGGGTAATTCTATCTATTTAGGTTGCTCTCCAAAGAAAGGAAGCTTTAACGTCAAACTTAATAATTATAGAATGAACTAAAATTTTGTATAAACATTTACATTAAGCATATTATCTGTTCTTCCAAAACAGCGCTTTTGTCAGTTCTGCATTGGTAGTTTTATTATTTTAATAATAAACTTCTTAACTCAATGAATGAGCTCCATTTAAATGACACCTAAGATTGTTAAATTAATGCCTATAGTTGTTAACACCGCAATGTATTTACAATTCCATTGAAGGTTGTATGGTTCCTATTTCATCTATTCCATTTTTAAATGAGGATTATGCAATCATCTTTCTATATTTCATTATTTCACTATGAGGCAGGCTGCACACAGCATTATAAACTGTGTGAGACGTTAACTATTTTAAAAATAAAATATCATTATTAAACATAATATAGAAAAAAAAAATGTAAAATTGATTACACGCACGAAAAAATATGGACAAGTGTGATAATATCCATTTTAGCCATAATGAAAAAGATATAATTTTTTTTTTGGCATAGAATTGTGGTAAGAAGCTGTGTCTACTTGATGTGCCATAATATTTTCCCTAATTATATAGCAGAAGGTTTGTACACATCCATCACAAAATAAAGGACGTGTAAGACGCACACGATAGAGGGTTAAGCGTATTACACTTATGCATTATGAAACAAGTACCTATTCAATTATAATAAAATATTTGTTGAATATGTAAAATTAAAGGGTAATTTCGTGTAATACGCGTAAATATGATCTATAAAATTTTATGCCCACTTGATAAAATGACTGTATGTTTGTTCTCAAGAAATAAATAATGTCCCCTTTTTCTTCGTATATCAGTTATAATAATTTCTCAATTTTTATGTTTAAAATATTTATGAATATATATATGAGAGCGCTTTAAATGTGATAAACGGAATAAAATAGTGTAATATTGCACGTGTAATATTTTTACAGACAGAGGCTTCAGATAATCCCATGCACAAAAGGTATATGCCTAAGAAAATGAGGATTATTTGCTATTATTTTATTATTTAAAACGAAGTATTATTACTTAGTTAAAATTTTTATTTGAAGTGTCTAGGAAAGGTTATAATTTTCCCTGTAGAATCATCCCACTTTACATTACTACTTTAGTATGCACACAAATAAAATATGTCCTACAAATATATTTTCCAAAATATACACCTGGATAATAAATTTTATGTTTGTTAAATTTTGAAATGTTTTGCGCCATAATAAATAAAATAAGTTTTTCCTCTTTATTAAGATTTTGATTTCTCTTGATCTTTAGTGTGAATTATTTTTTTCCAAAGCACATTCGTCGCATTAGTTGAATGTAGACATTTTGGGATTAAGCAATGTGTCACCCAAAAGGGGTATTTTAAATGTGGACATGTTTAACACAAGTAAAAAAATTAATTATATGATAAGACTATGTTAAACAGAAGAAATAAAGAGCATTAATTTTTGTCTACAAGGTGTAGAAGCTTTTCCTTAATAATATACTAATTAAAATGATTTTGTGACAATAAATACATTTTCCCTAATACGATACCACATTTTCTATAATTTTGTCATAAGAAATTATTACTATTTTATGAAAAGATATTTATTTTGCATACGTAATGCTACCCTTAGAATAACTTCTGTACTATTTTTAGATAAGTCTTAATTTTTTAAGCGCATATTTTAGCCTTTCATTTTAAGAAACATATTTAATATTGTAACTTTTAAATGGATATTTGTAGAATCATTATAATAGTGTTTTTTTTTTTACACTTCAAATTGGTCTAAATACTCAGTGTAGTGTAATGTTTATTATTTGACACTTATATACAAATGATGTAATGGGATAAGGATGTAGCATACATATGTGGCGTACACTTCTATTTTAATCGTACGTATATCGAAAAAGATTTGTCTTATTGTATAACCTACTTATTGAATAATGTAGAAAGTCATCAAACCAAAATTATGTAAAGTAACATTTCAAGGCATGAAATTGCATGTATATGTAGCGTTGCTGTCTAAAAATTTGCTCTAATTTTTTGACAATCCGAAATTTTTTCTTATGATAAGATATTAGTAAGAGCTCTTCATTTCATTCATAAAAAGTAATTAAAGAATCCCTCCTAAGAAATATTTATTTACGTTTTTATATTAGCAAAGGAAAATACAGTTTGCACAAGTACCTTTTGTGAGTTGCTACTTCTTTATATATATAAATAGAAATGTACCACATTTTTTCATTGAGCTATAATGGCTTTAGAAGGATTTGAATTTTTATCGCCAACAAGTGATGAAGTATATTTTGTTATTTATTAAAAAACGATACCGATAGCTTATCATTCCAGTGGAACGCTTCTGTTTAATAACAACACATATTCGTTCCGTAGAACAATCATTTAAATGTATATATATATTTACACTTGTTTGTTAATTTTTTAGGAAAACATTTTAAAAAATTTACCTTCAT